>NC_044005.1:41596468-41899498 GCF_900496995.4 Aquila chrysaetos chrysaetos | reverse complement strand
GAAAAATAGTTCTGCAGTTGCAGAGGCCACATATGCTCAGAATAATAAACTCTCTGAAAAAGTTGCAGAAACAGATCAAAAGGAGAAAATAATTCAAGGTTCTTTCCAGAATTGCAATGACATAAAAGAAAATAAAATTCCTGAGTACTCAGAACACTACAGTAACACTTCTAGTGTGACTGTACCAGAATCAGGCTCGCTTACTTTTCAGAGCCGAGGACAGACTGGCAGTAAAGAATCAAAGTCTCTTCCGTCCTACTTTGTAGAAGATCCTCCAACTGATACACCATTTCAAAGCTCCAAGAACTTCAGTGCTTTTGACACTTCTTGTTTACTTGATGACTCAAAATCTCTAATATTTAGTCAGCTTGAGGACTCGCTTCAAGACACTTTTTTGACTAAGCAGGTGTCCTCCAGTTCTGCAGATGTGTGCTCTGTAAAAGAAGGAGATTTTCTACAAGCATTTGCAAGTGTCAATCACCCATCCTTAACACCATTTTCAGAATCTTCTTTAACTGCAGATATAGGCCATGGTGAAACTGGCACATACAATATTTCACATACAAGTATATTGAAACATTCTCCATTTGCTGTTTTGCAAATACAAGACACTCAGTCTGATAAGGCCGTGGTATTCGATGAGCCGGTATGTGCTTCAGGAAGTATTTTACTTTCTCTTGCAAAAGAAAACAGGCATTGTCCAGTATCAGACACAGACTCTACTTCATATAAAAATTCTGCTGCAGATAGGGAACCTGTATATGGAAGTAAGTGTAAAATATTTGACAATGATATAAAAGTTGATCAGCACCACTGGGGTAAAGTTCCACCACAAGAAGTTTGCACAGAACACATAGAGAAAGTACTAAATGATAATTCTCTTTTATTACCATCGTTACCTTTTTGGGATACTGGAAGGGCAATTCTTGTTAAAGAGGGACAAAGCAGAAAACAACTTAACAGAAATGAGGAAGAACTGCATTCAAATACTGGGGCTGAACATTTTGCAGTGAAGACAGAGCAGAGAAAAACATTAAGTAGAGAACCTGTTGAAAAGCAAACTAATGTATCCTCAAATTTTGCAAATGAATTAGCAGGCTCAGAAGTTACACTGTTGGAAAATCTGTATCCAGGTGATGTTGATGTGGATCCTGAACACACCTGCAATTCATTTAGTCCAACATATCCCACATACAGCAGAAGCACTGATCCCAGACGACTATATCACACTGTCCTGGGTTTTGAAAAAAACCCTGCAGATCTGCAAGATAATTGTCAGTATGTGCCTGCAGGTGAACAGATAGAACAGCTGCCAGACAGAACAAATACAGATGGTAGAACAGAGATTTTACTTTGCAAAAATAATACAGGTTCAAGCGTTGATAGCCCTGCTGATGATGCTGATGCAGACAATTGTTCAACAACAGGAGACACTATAATGAGGAATAAGACTCTGAGATCAGAAAGACTGAAGTTTTCTGTAATGAATAATGAAAGTACCTCTGTAAAGTTTTTACCTGAAAACCATGATTTGCCTCCTCAAGAATCCAAATTGGTGCAGTTCAGGAGCAAAAGATCATATTCTACTACACAGAATACAAAGAGCTGTAAACAAAGTGAACAGAGACCTTATTTACAAAGTCACAGACTATCAGCCCCAGCTATTGCTGTCTTCTCTGATACAGAATATACTTTGGAATCTTCATCTAAGGCAGATCCTTTGTTATATTCTGCATCTAAATCACTACAAGATTTAAATATGAGTGTAGAGCCTCCATCACCAACTGAAGATGATCTTTATGGAATTGAAAGATTTTCAAAGCAGGAATCAAAGAACTTTCTACAGGTTAAATCTAAACCCAGATTTCAGCAAAGAATGGCACAAACTAAGAAGCTTGCAAACTGTGATCCCCCAAATTTACAAAATTTTGCAGCAAGAACCCAAAGCATCCAGTCTTTAAAAGACTGTACTAGTCAATCTCCGTCATCCTTACTGCACACAGCTCACAGTTCTGTGGGTGCAGAAGCAAATGTCCATTCAAAGACTAGTTCTGTAGCTCAGTGTAGTGAAGGGAAAGTTGAAGAAGCTGGATACCAGCCAGAAACAGATTTATTTTTGCCAGACAATAAAGATACAATGCATTTTAGTTCAAGTGATATCAACCCATATATTCATCCATGGCAAAAAGACAGATTGTGCAAGGTTGGCTGGAAACAGTATGTTTTTGGAAGTGCAAGTGATGTCTCTTGCAATCAAATTCCTTTAAACCTGGAAAATTGCAAAGTTATGAGATGTTCCAGTGTAGACAACGGATTGAATTCTCAAAATTCTCCTTTTCATTCTCATCTCAGTTCGTATGCTACAGCAAAAGTTTTATCGAGCACTTTAAGCAGCATTGAAGGTCTTCAAGGGTGGGACAATGTCAGACAAGGCTTTCAATCTGCATACTCAAATGACAGTACCAAGCAGTACAGCAACGTATCCAGTGAAACATTGAAAACTAATCCAGAAAATAACACTGCTGAATTTGAGAATCCTTCTGCACAACCTGGTAACTCTGCAGTGCAGGTTGATGAAATTGTACTATTATATCCTTCCGAGTCTGAAAGGTCTTCCAAAAAACTACCAGGGATTACACGCGAGCAGGGAACACAAACAGCAAATACAGGAAGGTATAAAAGGCAGAGAAGACATCAGAGAAGCTATACGGATGTTTCTGCAAGAAAGCAGGAAACAAACAGAGATTTATTTCAACAACCTTCTTCTTGGACAAGCATGCAGAACCTGTCCATGCATCTGTCGCAGCTTCTTCAGAACACTTCTGAGCTGTTGGGAAACCTCTCCCAACAGACTATTCTAGATAATGAGCAGAATGCCAAAATGAACCAAAGAGGAACTGAAGAGGCTGTAAAGGCTACTAGATCAGATAGCTACACTCAGACTACAGCAGATGTAGGCACTCAAACTGAGATTTTGGAAGAACCTCAAAGCAAACATGAAGAAAAACAACTGGAGACAAAAATGGAAAATGAATTGAGGGCAGCTCAGGCAGTAAATGTTGATTGGAAAGGAATAGGTGCAGATGCAGCCGGCAAGATTCCCAAAAGGAAAGAGGAAACACCCTTCCTTGAAGAAAGAACACAAGAACGAACAGGGATGAGAAATCTGGGCAATCCTGACTTCCATGACAGTCTTGACAGCATTTTGGAAGACTCCTTTATGCATCTGCCTCTCTTACCCAGAACGTCCACTCCTATCTTAGATTTTCAGAAAACATCATTAAATGCCCAGCAGAATGTTGCTTTTGCTAGCACCAGGGTTTCACCTGTCACATCATCTTCGCTGAGTTCAGGGCAAGATGGTTCTTCATGCACTGTAGTTAGCAGCCCTACTAATAGCACCTCTCAATCTCCAGCATCTTACGCTCAGGATAAAAAAAGTGTCAGTGAACTCGAGGTTCCAGCAGAAAGAAAATTTTGTTACAAAAACACCCTGCTAGTCGATAGGGCTTCTTCCCCTATTCTTACTCTTAGTGCTAGTCCCAGAAGCCAGACTGCTTTCAGCAAGTCCGTCTGCCCTATTAAGGAACCTCTTGGATATTCTGGTGATGTTTCAAGTCCCCTTCACAACCAGAGAAAGCAGAGAGCAGGTCCACAGCCCAGCATGCAACCTCATGTGGACAATTTTTCACAGACAGAAACCGACAGTGAATCTAGCGCTTCTAGAGAACGTAAGGCCATAAGAAAGAAATCTGGAAGTTCCTCCGATAAGAAAGCAGCCAAAGAGCTTTTAGGACAGGATAGTTCAAAAGACTTGGAACAACAGCATAGACTCATGGTTGACACCCACACTACCTTTTGTGCAAAACGACTGTATCACTCTAGCAGTATGTTGGAGGTGTCGGGCCACAGGGAAGTTTTAACAGGTGATCTCAGAGACTGCGGTCCACTGGCACGTTCACTTCGTTGTATGTATGTCACGAGGGGAGGAGGAGGAGGAGGTTCTTCAGCTGGAATTGGACATGAAAAATATGTTGGTAATTCTGATACTGCTTTGATTCATAACTACTCACCTCCAAATGCTGACTTACTTCTTAATCAAAAAATTAGTGCCACTTGTTCAAGGAAGACAAACGCTGGTGTGTCCTCAGAACCTCTGGTAGAAGCATCTTCTCTACAATTTCACGATTTCTTCTGGAAAAATGAAAACAGCTGCCCCCCCGCACTCTCTGAGGTGAGCGATGTGCAAACTTCCTTCCAAGATGACAATATAGATTCTGTCACTGAAAGTGAATGTGACACTGAAATTCCTCTCAATAAAAATACTACTTTTGCAAAGCCTTACAGGCCTCGGAGCTACAGTCTCCGTGACTTACCCATACACAATAAATTTAGCAACTGGTGTGGTGTTAAGGGCAGCCCTCCTCCTTCGTTACTCAGCTTGAGTGGCAGCGTGACTGATTTACAAAGTCAGGCAGAAAAGAAACCCAGAAGCACACAGTCAACAGAGGTGGAAGGGAAATCGCAGCTTTGTGACAGCAGGAGCAGAGAGATCGAGAGGCTTCAGAGAGAGCGCGCTCAGATCATGTCTGGCGTTCACCTGGACCTGCATCAGCATCCCCTCACTGTGGAACTGACTGAAGCAAAGCTCAACTACGGCATTGGCGAGACGGACGCCCTGCTGAGGGTCCTTCAGAGCGGAACTGCAGATGACCTGGCGGCGATTCCAGTGAAGCAGCAACTTTATGAAAGGTAAATCGCTTAAAGTAGTGTTGTGTTACGGATTCTGAACACACTTCATGTACGCTTCATGCAGCATAAATAACATTTAGTAACGAGCGCTTAATCACTTAGTCACACAGAGTGAACTATATGTGAAGAGATATAGTATTAAGCTTATTTTATATACAGTTAAGAAATGCATTTAAGACAAAATTTTGGGGTTACCTCAAGAAAATAGGGAAAAGCGTAAGATTCGGTGTAATTCAAATCCAGTGTCACCCCACTCCTAAAACTTCTAGCAGCTGTGAGAGTGATCATGTGTACCTGGTGATCATGGGAATATATTTCATTGATTTATTGCAATGTAAAAATAATTGATACATCCTATTTATGGGAATATCTCATGTATGCTTCTGTGAATAAATGCTGCTGTATGAATACACAAAACCAAATTTTAAAACCCCATAAATATACGAAATAAATTATGAAAAAATCAAGAGCCTAGATTCTTGCGATTGGATTATAGAACTCAATTCAGGAAGCTGTTGTAACTAAAAAAATTCAGTAGCTACATTAGTCTCTGTCCTCAATTTGCCTCTCGGCCATTACAAGCAGTATCCAAGTCCCTCTTATGCATTTCCTACTGTCATAAAAGCAGTGAAGTTTTAGAATTTCTGCATCATCTGTCAGCATGTGGCCAAACGGGTGTTTGCAAGGGGAGTGTATGGTATCAGATTCCTATAAATTTTACATTACGAAGCTACCTAATATTTAAGTGTTTTAAAAAATCAGAAAATGGAACTTTGCAGGGTGCATTTTGTCGCTCTAATCGTGTTTCCCTGACAGACACATGAGGACTATTGAAACTCTGAGGAAGGAAAGAGAAAAAAGGCTGCAAAGATACCAAAGAAGCCAAAGTCTGAGTCCTCAAAAGCATTTGAGTCTGTTGCAGACGCTGGATGCAAGTCAGAGGGATCTAGATCTCCCCAGCAGACGCCGAGAATATCTGCAACAACTGAGAAGAGATGTGGTGGAAAATACCAGGTAGGGCATTAGAAACCTCTCTTTTGGCCTGATGTACATTAACAGTGTTCACAATGGCTGCACATTAATGGTTCTTACATCTGAGACTTCTGTGGCAGAAGAATTCTTCTCAATGCAGAAGTGTTCACCTTTGGGATAGAAAGTGCTTTCAGGAAAAAAAATGTGCCAGATTTTAAAAAACATTCATTAAAATCTTTTGTCTAGTTTATTTCAGTCCTTAACAAGTATCTAAATTATTTTATATGTACGATGTATGGGGACAGCCAAGTATTCAGTCTTGACTCATTGTAGACCAATCTGTCTTCCTCAGTAACTTAAAAGCCACATGAAATAGTTAAGTTTCATGTTAAATATCAAAAAAGTTCTGCAACCCTTCACCATTTAGAACTTGAGTTTCTCATCCCCCACCATATCCCCTAAATGACTTTCACTTCCTTTGCAGTAGGTCAGGAGACAGTTATTTTCCCAACACAATTATTTTGCGTGTGATATGCCAAAGAGGTAACCTTAGATCATATGGAGAGCTGACTTAGAAACCAGTGCAATCTCTGGAGCAATCTCAGTGATAAACCGGGCTTGCAATCTGAATAATTTTCCCAGGTTAATGTCCATGCAGCCTTTACTGAGCAAAGAGAAACTTTTTGGAGGCTAATGTGGTGGGGTTTAATTGCTTTTCTGGCAAATTTTCCTGTTGTGTGTTGAAAGATGATTTTCTCCTGGTATTTTGTTAGGTGACTCTTAAGTGTGAAACTTATGTGTTTTCCCCCACTTACCTATCCTTACAGAGTTCAAGAACCAAAAAGAAGCAGCATTCAGCATCCTTCAGACATTGAACTGTTGCTCCAAGACTACCAGCGGGCACGAGAGGAAACCAAAACTGAAATTGCACGAGCTAGGGACAAACTTCGGGAGAGAGCTGAGCAAGAAAAAAGGCGTATACGGGAACAAATATTTTCTCAGTTACAGAAGGTGAGCATTACAGAGGAAACCGTTATGCATTATTCACATCAATGCATTTTTTAAAAGAAATTTTTCCATGGCTAAGTAACTCTCCTGTTTGATACACGTCAGCGTAAAAAAAACCAAAGAATTAAATGCAAATTTGTGCTTAAAAAAAAATTTCAGTAATACTGAACTGATACTGTTGGTGCTTCTGAACTACATCTTCCTGAAGCCACGTTTTATGTACAAGAAGCTCCTAATGCTTTCTCATTGGATTGAGTTTACACAGCCATTCTGTGGGGTATCTGCCTAGTCTATGGAAGAGTTTTGCATATTTCAGTATGTACTTAACCACAAAGGTCTTTTTTGTTGGTGGTGGTTTTTGGTTTCTCTTTTTAGATTGTCTTCTGCGTATTTGTCCCATACTTTTGGTTTTTTCTTCTGCACTTTGTTACCCATCTTGCACAGTTCAAGCGTGTGCATTTTTCTCCCAGATGCAAGGATGATACGTCCTTAGGATGTGTCTGTTCTGCCCAGTTCTGACTATACTTTTATACAATAACTTTTCCACTGCCTGACAACGCAGCTTCGATCATAGCTGCAGACCTCCTCTCCTTATACATGTGTATCTAGTGCGAAATGTGGTGAACACTCATTTCATTGCTCTGCACCCTTTAAGGCACCTCGAATTTAGGCATCTCCACTGGGTGACTGGATCTTACCACATCTGCTGCCATATTTTTCTTGTGAAATGTAGATGTACTTCACCTGAGTTGGAAAACCAAACTTAAAACTGCTCTTGAAAGTATAAATAATCTTGAAGTTCTCAGTATTTTCTTATGTAATTTTTATTTCATCTTCTGGGCTGGCATTGAGTAGTTACATTGCTTAAAGTAAAATCTTCAGTCTTTAACAACTACATTTGACCAGCAAGTTAAGTCGGGCTACTCAAGATGTAGGCAAAGAGCAACAAACGGGACTGGAAAGAGATCTTTTTTTTAAACTTCTTTTTCCCCTTAAAAACATCCTAGCATTGGTTTGATAGCCTGGACTCTCGTATGTGAAGAGCAACACAGCAGAAGCTGCATTTTCCCTGACTGCCACGTTTTACAGGGCGATTCGCTCTATGGCTTATATAATCTCAGTTTTTCAAACGAACCTGCTTATTTAATGCTTTCTGTATGGCAACAGCTTTTGTCCTGTCAACACGCCTTGAAGGAAACTGGGCTTCTTTAAATTATTCCTCTTTCATCTTTCAGTGCTGTTATCAATGATTTGACTAGCTGTTGTACAAGGTAAGTTTCGTGTGTTTGTTTGTTTGTAATACTGTGATACCTATTACAGGAAGAAGCAAGGCTGAAGACTCTTGCAAGTACAAGCACTTTGTGTACAGACTCCAGCCTCAGCCTCTCATCTGGCCCCACATCTGGTTACAACAGCAGTAATACTGCTACGTATACTGCAAGTAACCTCAGCAGCCAGGAAGGACAGGTGAGAAACAACTGGTCTGTGAGACCAATGTCTCCTGACGCTTCAACAACAGCAGAGAAATAACGTAGGAACAAAAACCTTTTCTGAGATGGTTCGTGTTCTGTCACAGCTATCAAGCAGGACAAGTTTGTGTCACGAGAACACAGAGGGGTGGCATGGGGTAGAAGAAGCATTACCATGTAATTGCAAAGGACGGTGACACTTTTCTGAGTGGTTTGTGGGGTTTTTTTAAACTCGTAGATAAAAAACAGATAGTGTTACTATTGTCAGTAATGCCACTATCTGCCAAATATTTTAGAAACAGGCCTTTTCTTGTGATAAACCAGAATCTGATATTCTCAGTGTGCCTCCCTCAATGATGCATACATTGACTTAAGAGTTTGTGTGTGTGAACATGAACTTTCCTGAAGTTACTTTTTCGAGTATGTACCTGCGTTAGCTCCTCACACTTGGTTTGCTAAATTTCCCGAGTCAAGGTATCGTTTCATAACCAGGGGAAAGGCACAGGAGTTACCTTAGATAAAGAGAAGCTTCCAACCTTCTAAGGCAGATTAGCTACAAATATTCCACTTGTTATGTAACATAATTTATTTTTTCCAGTTCACACCAAAAGCTCCCACTTCTGCTCTTTCTTAAATCAGGTTTCCTCTGGAAGTGTTTTGCTTTCAAGAGATACACGAGGTCGTTCAGCTGTTAGAAATAGTCAGCTTTATGCGTTAGAGCAACTACAGAAGGATTCAACATTTGGTAAGTAAAACATATGTCTGCTTATGTTTGAGTTGTATCCCAAAGCCTAATGACATTTGTCATTTATGCAAATCAAAATCTAATTTGATTCTAGGTATTTTGAGGAAGTCCCTACCATTATATGACTTCAGAAAAATACTGTCAACCAGTAGCGAGAGCTTGCTTAGAATTTTTTGAAAAAGTAAATGGTGATTTGGTGCCTCTGAAGTTGGTCTTTTGATGTGGTAACATCAAAGTACAGCGTTCTGAGAGGATATGAGCATAATGCTTTGAATGAACCAAGGAAGCATGGGGGGCTAAAGCTGCAATGACTATAGGATTGTACGTGCAAGTTCTTACTTTTATCCTCAGGACTGACGTTGCCTATTCTTTAGGTTATTTTATTAGCTTATATGTGGTAATGACGGTTAAACTTGAGTATTGCAAGATGTAACTGCAGTGTAGTTACCAATACACAGATTGTCTAGACAAGGGATGTTAGCAGTCCTTCACCAGGATCAGGTGGACTGGGTGCTCCAATGGAGGGTTTAAGTCCCTACAACTGCAGAATAGCAGTGGGTTTCCTTTTTATTTTTTTTTATTCCCCTATGGCTTTTTTGTTTCCTGCAGAAGCCAGCAGAATTCAGCCACCCCTTCCTTCTAGTAGCATCAGCTGTAGGTTCACTCATGGATTAACTATTTCTGTCAGCTCCTCTTCAACAAAAGGATACCAGGATTTATCCAAACATATCTTGGCTAATGCTACCACTGAGGTAAGTGAAGAAGCACAGTTTTCACTTATTCCTATACCTCCTACTGGAAGTTGTAGCAAAAACGGGTGGGAGAAGCCTTCTTGTTGTAGGCTGCCAATTTTTCAGTTACCTATTTGTCTGTTAGAGAGAGACACGCTGAGCAATTTTAAATGGCAGGGGAAAGTGAGCCGGGCTGCAGCAGTGACTGTTGCATGTTAGCTGTAAGGTTTGAGTGAAGCTGGTGAAACTGCTGAACACCTTCAGTGTCCAAGAATTCCTACAGCACAGGTTTTACATATCTGTGTATGACAAGATGTGAGTGTGTAGTTAGAAAGCATGCCAACTTCTTATTTCAGATCAGGTAGAATCGCTTCAACATCATTTGGAGATACACGCTCCCGCCATCTTCCATTTTCTCACAATAGTTTAGGCTACTGTACAGGCTTTTATATATATTTATATATGTACACTCCTTCAGCAGAGAATATGACAGGCAAGTCTGGCTGTTAATACTCGCTAAGGATTACTAGCACTGTAAAACTATTTGTGGTAAAGCCAGCTTAGTAGTTTTGAGTAGAAGACAGTGTAGTGTAGCAGCATGTAAAAGCTGAACACACTTTATAGTTTATACAACTTTCTCTTACCTGTACATTTGTCATTGTTTTCTAAGGTAATGGCAGCATGCTCTCATAACCTGAGGAATCTCTACACATGCCAAGCAGCAGCTGGTTGGAAGTAAGTTTATGGCAGGTCATTATAATGGGAGGCCTTTTTATGTACTTGGCCCTCTTGTGTGCTAATACCTTTCATTTGTCTTTGACAGATATCAATGTACAGAAAAAGAGGTGCTGGTTTACTACAAAGTGTTCCCTTCAGCAACAAGGCACGGGTTTCTGGGAGCAGGAGTGATAGAGAGGCCTCTTCCCTACGTGTGGGGACTAGTGAGAGATCCTGGCAAAAGGCATCTGTACGACAGAACTATCAACACAGCTCGAATACACAAGAAGGTAACCAGCCATATTCAGCTGGGTGAGTATCAACACAAATGACTGGCCACCATTATCATTTTGTACTTTCTCAGCTCAGGTTGTCAGCCAGGAAGAAATTTAGAGGCATCTTATTTCATTTCTTCAGGTTTGAATAAACAATTTCATTATTTAATATGGGAACTTCACTTTTGCAAGACTTTTCCAAAGTAAGGATCATATGAAACACATCTCACTGCAGAAGTACAGCTAGAGACAGTGGTTTGAAAGTCAAAATTAATTTTAAGTGGCTTGAAAAAGCATCTTAATGACTCATTATAGCATCTTAACTAGAGTTTTGCTCTTAGGCAACAAGAAGTCAAAATAAAATATTCATGTGGATTTAAGGGCTGGGAGAAAATTGTGATAAGTTAAAGTTGTCAAAGTCTAATTCCCCTTTTTTTGTTTTTGGGTGTTTTTCCACAGTATATTTAGTGACCGATACCTCTCTCTGTTACCTAAAGCAACCCCGGGATTTCTGCTGCATTACTGTAGAAGCCAAAGAGGTAAAGTGAACATTCTCTCTGAAGCACAGAGGAGTAATTGTTCTGAACTCATGGTTCAAGGACAAAAGAGAGAAGTAAGGAAAGTCCAGGCTCATATTTCCAGAAGTGACCAGTGTAAGAGGAAGAACAGCCACGCTGACACGACAGAAGTCAATTATGTATAAAACCCTCTTGTGAATGACAGTTGTCAACCAAGTCCCATTAGGCAGTAACACAAGGGTTACACAGTATATTCTGGTTACAAACACGCAAGATTATGACAAAAAAAATTACTTAATAAATAACATAAGAAATAGTTTCTTATTAAAAGACCTTTTTAAGTAATATGAGAAATATGCCTCATAGCAAACAAAGAAAACATTACTGTATGCATAAACATTTTTTCAAGTTGTCGTCTTTACGCTTTGCAGGAGAACTTGTCTGTCTTGGCTATTCAGTCTGTCTATGACGCATCCATGCCTCACCCTTGTAAAGAAGTGGTGAGAGGGGAGATTTTGCCAAGTGCTTGGATACTGGAACCTGATGTAGTGAACGGAAGAGATATCACCAGAGTTATTTACATGGCACAGGTAAGATTTTGCTCTATGTCCAACAGTGAATGCAAAAAGCCATTACACATAATAACAACACTTAAGAGCCGGTAAGTAACAAAAACTATAATCCTTAGGCTGTGCTCTGTGGCATTTACAAAGTGACCATAGAGGTCACCTCCACTTCACACTGTTATCTAGCATGATGTACAGTAATGCAGAGAGAATCTTACTAGGACTGTGCTTAAGCGCATGATCCCAAGTTTTTCCAGCATCTAAAGCTGCTCCCTTGGATACCAAGACTCTTCTGTAAAGGTTTATTAGCAATTTTAGTATATGTTGTGTTTTCACGTGGTGAGCTTGTTTGCATTTTCACCTTGCTGTGGACACAGGAAGTCCACCCCAGGTTATACTATTTTCAAAATGCATGGAAATAGGTGTTGTTAAGTCTTTTGTATCTGTTAAGCGTGAAGAATTAATGACTTCAGTCAGTCAGAAAGAGAAGTCAAGATTAGGATTCCAGTTAAGAACAAGAAAATCCTGCCATCCATTTATTACAGTCTCATCTGAAAAGAGGGTCTCTTTGAGACAGTGGTACCAAATACTTAAAAATGTCCAGAAGAGAATACCATAATGTGTATAATTTATTTTAAAGTGCTCATCTGAGAGCTAAATGGCATTAGTCTTTTCAACTTATTATATAAAATAAAAATATTATCTTTAAATTATAGGAATTACTATGTGCATTTTACAGTGCATATGCGTAATGTATATGCATTTTAAAATTTTATATGCATTTTATATTGCACGTTAGTATCTGCGTGTACATTTTCAGTAACACTGTATCTGTCTCAAGTAGTGTTTAAGCTTAAATTCAAAAGCAGTGTGGGTCATACCTGCTGAAAGTAACTTCAAATAGCAATGCTTTGAATGTCTATGGACTATTGGGGAGGAAAAGATACAAACCGCACAGTAATGATAGCATTTGGGAGTAAACTACTTCTGTGCTTAACACCTACTTGCAACGTCAGAGCTATTCCAGGCTGGGTAAGTGTTTTGTTCAAAACCAGGTACAAACCCCAACATGCAGCCTTTCTTCTAATTCCTGCAGGTGGATCTTGGTGCCCCGGCTATCCCCGCGAGGCTCCTGAGCTCCATTGCTAAGCGACAGCCTCTGGTGATTGCTCGACTGGCACACTTTCTTGCTAGTTAGTGTTTGGGTACAAAACTGGACACTTAACAGCAGCTGAAAGTTCAGAGAGAGACACAAGCATCTGAAAGGGTAATGTAAAATGCTGGCTCCTAAGACAGTCACAATCAAGCCTCACTTGAGGAGCCTAACTGCTAATGTTGGACTATACAAAAGTATAGTTAGAAAAAAGGATCATTTATTTTAGCCAACACTGCTCAGAAGAAACCCAGCAAGTTTTATGGGGATCCTGTCCTCCTGGAGACAGCTGTGGAAAACCTCCGTGGACCAAGAGGAAGGTGTGCTGGCTCTATAAAGAGCAGAGGAAGAGACTTTGCTTTACAATAGCCAGCATCTTACATGCAGAAGTGTATTATTTAATTTCTGTTTCCAAGGAGCTTCAAAGATCAACTTCTTTCAAAAAGTTTAGGCAGCAGTGAGAAAAAGGCAATGGAAGCAGTGAAATGCACCACAAACGGAACAGTACACGTATGGCTTGAGACCTTTTACAAGCTCTTGAGTAGAGTTGCAAAGCCACTTTCTAATGGTGAGATAAGTATCAAAGGCAGAATTCCTAACAGTGTAGATAAATCATTTAACTTAGCTAGCTGGCTATACTTCCCCTTGAGAAGGGAAGTTAAAACAGCACGATATCCACTAGTCATCCTACACCCTGGATAGATTTTCCTCATGTAATTGGCTGACTACTTGCAGCCAGTATAAGGTATATCAGATTGCCACTACACTATGCAGCATTAGTGGAAACCACCACACCTCAGGACACAGTTTTACTGCACTGCAGAATTAGGTGCTTTGAAATAAAGAAACCAAACTGACAGCTGTAAACAGTGACACTTTGTCATTAATAGGGAGTAGTACTGAGTAATCAGCTTGTTTCTAGAATTTAAATCCTGCAAATAAGAGTAGCTCCAGCATTTTTCCACAGTGGCTTTTCCCATCAGCCCTCCTACACTTTTACCCAAATGCATTAAGAGTTGAAAATCTAGCCTGGTCATAGGCTTGTCACGCCTCTTTGTTCATAACCTGACCAGCTGTCTCACTGCAGCGAATACAGACTCTTCCCATTCAATTACCTCATAGTATTTCTGTTGAACTTAGTCCATCCTCCTGTCAGGCTTTACATGTTTGTTCGACACACTCCCTAGTTCAGTCACACATTCCTAAAATTAAACAAAAACACAACCAACTCAAATATCTGAATAACATCATTTAGGTCTTCAGCACAACAGTAAAGAATCACTTTAGATACCTTATCTAAGCAATAAAAGCTGCTACGATATGCTTTCTTCAGCTCAAAAAAGCCCACATTGTTCAAGAAGCTGTTGCACTTTAAATTTGTCAAGTGAGAGATGTGTGTTCAAGCATCCACCTTACCAGAGTCAGCATCTGCTACTTTATATACACTTTCAGTAAAAGATGCATTTTCCCAGCATACGTGATGTTAGCTGCACTTCCCACCTTTGAGTTCAAGAGCCAAGATCTACTTTTACTATGTCTTTGCACAGGTGTAATTTTGGCTCTCAGCTTCTATGTTACTTCCTGTTATTAAGTTTTAAAATAAAAAATAATATTTAAGAAAAGAGCAGGTTTGAGACATACCAGCCCAAGGCTTTTTTTCCACCCCCTAAACTATACCAGGTAGGATAACAAAACTTCTCACTTACTTACAAATTTGCTTCATTTTATCTTTAGAGGGTCATGGTTACAATCTTAACACTAATATATATTACCGTTCTCTTTCTTTTGGTGAGGCTCAGCCTTTTCTTAAAAGCCTGCCAAACTGAGTCATAGCACGGTTCACTCACATCACGCATCTTCCATAGCCCCTCAAGGGAAATGGGGCAGCCCATCACAAAGTTGTCTGCAACCGAGCGAAAAGACAGATTTGCAACCTGTCATACAGTCCCCACCTTTTGGTGGAAACCAAGAAAGGAAGAGTGAACAAGGTAGTACACCAAAGCCCTAGAAAAAAAAAGAGCAGAAACGGCAGCACGGTGCATTGGCTTTGTCCTCAGTGCTGCTTCCATGGATTTCCAGAGGAGGTAGGGGAGGTCTTGATACAATCCACAAAAGATTTGCTCAGTGCTTCACTTTTTTTCCCTTTTATTTTGGACATGGCACTAGTGATAAAGCAGTTTTTGTAGGAAAAACATCTAGGGGGACTCCTGTTGATCAATGATGCCAGTGCCTATGAAGGATAATGTCTTATTGTACAGTGCATCAGATGTTTATTTTTATATATGCATAAGATTTTTTTCTACGTTTACAAATTAAGTTATTTATATATGCTTGTTTTGAAGCGTTTTATATGCTATCAAAGCTAAGTTTTATTTTTATCGGTATTGAATTAATGTACTTTTTTTTTTTAATACAACCTTCAATTGATACTAAAAAGCCTATTTATATGGATGTTTTCTTTTGCAAATGTAACATTTTATGGTACCTGTTAATGTACGGCATTGGTTTGTTTGGAAGGAAGAAATAAAAACCCAGCAGATACCTAATTTGTTAATCTACAACGGGCAAAATCCAACTTCCTGTAAGTTACTGCTGAGCAGTAGATGATCAAACCAATTGTATTGTACCACCTACTGTTGCATCTCTGCTCTTAATCAAGATTGCTATTTTCATATCCACAATAAATGGTATTTTCTACAGAAGAAAATGTGCCCCACGTTATTTTGCTCCAGCTAAGATACCCATCTATAGAACTATGCTGGGTGGAGAAATAACAAAGGCAAGCTTATGATAAAGGATATAGGTCTCCTGCTTACCTGATGAGGAATGTGCATGGAACATGAATTTGCGGCACAAGTTCAAGCAGCCAGTCACTGCTTAAATTTGGTTTCTGTGACACAGTACCTTGTCCAAGCAAAGGGCTTTTTTTGTTTTCTTTTGAAACGAGGTACTGACTGAAGCTTCTTCCTGAGTCCAGTGACACAACTCCTCTGACCTGCACATCCAGAAGAAAGTTAATATAATGCCATTTTTCCTCATTTTCTTCTAAGAGTTGTGAGTTTGCAGTAGGAAAGACTGACAGAAGGCAGGCTACACACTCTGACCTAGCTTGCCATGAGCTCTCTTCTCCCTCCTGCTCTCCTCCTTGCAGCACTCACACAGAGCGGAGTCGACCACCCCAGTGGGACTGCAGAGAGTCATGCATCCTCCTGGTAGCGGTCCCACTGCTGAGCATCCCTAGGCAGAAAACAGCGTGCTGTGCAATTGTTCCTAAGGTTTAATTACAAAGCCGGTGTCTGGCTTTACAGAGCAACCAAGGCTGAGCACCAGGAGATGCCCAGGAACTAAAGTAACTGCACTGAGACATAAGAACATGGAAACAGAGGTGTTCCTTACCTGCTGGTTCCCACTGGAGAACTGACTGCCTTCTGCCCCACAGGGCACAACTATGCTCTCTGGACATAGCAAACTGCTCCTGGGGCTTGGGCACCTTTTAAATAAAAATTTTCGAGCATGTTGTATTAGAGAAAGATAATTCAGGTATGTTGATTTCATGAAAACAGCTGTGGCCATGGTATCTATGCAAACAGTTTTAGAATACCCAAATAAAGTCAGTTCCAGAGCCAAGAGCACATTTTTAACCATCATGGATTCCAGCTTCTTCCCCCTTCCACCATCCCCCCCCTTATATAACAAAATAGTTATATTTCAGTGTAAGCAAAGCAGCAGCAGGTCGGACAGGAGAGATCACTATACTTTTTCTGCCCTGTGCTTTGTGGCAAGGCACCTTTTTGTACTTCACCCCAGTACAAAGAGGTTATATATCAACAGCTTGAACACAAAACAAGACACTTACTTAAACAAGTTTATTAGGACAAACAACAACTTCAAATGAGACCTGCAGCAAAATGTCACATGATACTCAGCCTCAGGGAGCAGGTATGGTTAAGATACAGTGTACTTGCTATTTCAATTTGTATTACCATGTCCTTGCTGCATAGACAGCATGCCTACTCCTAGTGACCCTCTGCTTCAAGCACATCAGAAAAAAACCCTAAAATAAGGCACACAGATGGAACATGCCAAATCTTTCAATGCAGTGCTTAATAACCAAGTCAAGAAAAATCTCAATGCAGTTCAGACACTGATGTTCTTCTATGGTTTCTCTCTCTGTAGCAGATGTATTTTAACAGAAGCCACAGTTCTACCTCCTTAGGTCTGTTTGTTTGTGTTTTTTCTTAAATCACCAACTCCAAGATGTTACCTTTTCTCACCTTATACATGGAAGAGGTAAGTTAATTAGCAAGCTAAAAAGCCCTGGGCTTCACTTTGTCCAGATGTTTTTTCTACATAACACAGTATTTGCTTTCTGAAAAAAACCCTGCACTAATACAACACTCCTAGACAAAAGGAAATAATTTCCTCACTGCTACGGGGGGGGGGGGGGGGGAAATCCCATGAGACAGCTATTAAGCACCTAATCATACTCTGCTAGCCACCAGCAGTCCCTACCACAAACCCCAGTTTAAGGAAATACTTGGGGGGGGGGGGGGGGGGGGGGGGAGTGGGGGAGGGGAGCTGGAGGTCACACCCTTGGTGATGATCTATTCACAAGGGCTGAAAACACCTACTGTCCTCCAAGAAAAGGATTCCTTTCAAAACCAGGTCTCCAGGGGACGTCACAGTGCTTTTTCACTACTTTGTCTGCTCTTCCAGGCTGTAGTTTTCTTGCTGCAGCACTTCCTGTCTGATAAAACCCAAAACTCAAGGCAAGAAGGATTATCAAAAACAGTGAATAGCAGCCAGATGCCATTTATGTTCACATACTATAAAAGTGTCTTAAAAATACTGTCTTCAGTAAAAAATATAAACAGATTATTTTCTCCCTTATTTCTATTAAAAACCCAAGGAAATTACAAGTTCTGTTTCCAACAAGAGATGGAAAAACACTTAAGCATCTACATCCTTTAAGAATAATGCCATCAATGTTCTGGTGTACATATTTAATATGGTTTAACTTTTAAAATGAGTCTTAAAAAAATTAAAATCAAACCTTTGAAATTGAGCTTACAATGAAAAATAAATATAGGCTCATCTCCATGTCATACAGGTTCACCTTTTCCCTCCCCCAACAGTACAGTCTTTGTTAAAAGACAGCATGAGAAATCACATTAAGTTAAGAGAAGAGACAGCCACCAGGAAACCATCTCTCTGATCACAAAGTAACTTGTCCGCTTGAATCGATTCCTGGGTTTGGTCACAGCCTGTTGCTGCACAAATACAAAAAGTGTCTATGAGTCTAAAAAATGGCTGTTCTGAGCCACGATCAAGGTGCTTAAAGGACTTTTGACTTGGAGATCCATTTGCTGATGTAAATCCTTCAGCATAGTCACCACGGCAAAATGTCCATGAACAGAAAGAGCAGTGCAGGTTTTGCACAAAGTGACCTCTTATCTGCAGTATGTTCCCAGCAAAGAGCTCACAATGCATTCAGAAACACTAAAAATTCCATTTGCATCTTCATTAGTAATTTTTGTCCACAGAGAGTCCACCTCCACTAACTTTGTGCTGTCACGGTACCTAGAGATTGTCTGGTCGGCTCACAGGAGTTAGTCCTGGGCTCTTCTAGATGATGTTCTGACAGAAATACTCTGGACAGCATTTCCAGTTCTTTTAAGAAATCCTGTAACAAACAGATACAAACCAGAGAACCCTTATTAACAAATGTCAACAAAGAGGCTTACTTAACTTTTCTAGTAAAGAACTTTACAAGGTTAAACACGTTGTTGATGGTTTTCCAGTGCAGAAACCTAGACAAACTACAAAACTGATTGCAAAGGTGAAGGCCTGGAGGTCTACATGTTCAGTCTCTCCCCTCTAATCCCCGCACCCTTCTCGGAAAAGATCACTGCCACAGTTTAAATGGTCAAACATCTCCAATATGCAAGCGCTCACCAGCCTTGAAATACTGTCCATCTTTAGCAAGGAAGTTGGGTGGTTTCCTGCCTTTTGACTCTGGCTAGAATAGCCCGACTCCTCTCACATTCTGGTGGTAGGAGGCAAAGAGGTTTAAATGCAAGTCTGGTCAGTTAAGACCCTTCCCAACATGTCATTCTCAGCTGGAGCACGGTAAACACATTCAGGCTAGAACTGAGAGCTGGTAACTGAGCCAGCTGGTCTCCAAACTGGTTTACAGTTTTCTTGGGAATGTTTCCACTGCATGGGCAATGCTGGGATTCACACAAGTATGGATTTCAGCCAAACACTAGTAACAGTAACAAGTTTGCTGGAAGGCAGTCCCTCAGCTGCATTAAGCAGGAACTATAGATAGGGAAGGTTATGGGCTTCACCTACATGAAACAGAACTACAAGGACTGACTGTTTATGTAGCTTTACTTTTTATTTCACTTATTGTTCATGCACATCTAATTACTTACTGAGGACCAAGGGAGCTCTTCGAGGGTATGCAAGCAATTCTCTATTTCACTAGTTCTCATTAGTTCATGTTCTACAAAACCATGAAGCATGAAAAGGAACAAATCCCACTGCAGAAGAGAAAAAAAATATCAACAACTCAAAAAGAAATGGATTTTTGTGTTCATTTCTTTATCACTATACAATTCATGTTTTTCTTCTTGGATCAGAATGTGGAGAAAAGGAATGAAAGGAGAAAGCACATTATTTATCTGCATGTGGCAACAAAGGACAAAGAGCAACATCCAAAATGACTGAACAAAATTCCTCTAGTTCATACATTGTATCCTACCATAAAGTCTCAAAATTTCTACTTCTCAGTTTCCAAACACACCAAGTATTTAATTCCTGTGTACTCAAGAACAGCTTGAAAAATTCTTTTCTTACCTTCCAAAATAAGCTGGTTTTAGCCTGCAACTAAATAGGGCGATTTTCAGCTTCCTAGTTGGGGATCTTATAATACTGATACACGTGCAAAAATGAAAGCTGATAAAAGACACACGAACGCAACCAATTACAAAGTCACATGCGTTCAGTCCTCATAATCTCCCAGGCCAAATGGGACATTTCGCCATTTGTTCCTAAATAAAACTGTGCCTTCCTGACAGCCCCCCAGACAGGTATCAAACACTGACAAGTAGTATGCAATCCTCTTTTTCCCTACCCCTGCAGAAACAATGCCAGCTAACGGCAAACCAAATCCTGCGGGCCCCATTCACGCAAGCCATCAGTTAACACTGCGAGCAGGCAGAACTCTTACATGGATATATCAGACCAGAGTGGGTAACTGGCAGTTCCACAGATCAGAATAAACTTTACCTCTCGCTGCTTAACTTCTGCAAGATAACCAATGTTCTTCTTGCTGAACATCAGCTGCACAGGAACAGGTGTCCCAAAGTCCTCCTTCCAGACAGAAAGCAGCAGTTTTAGGAGGCCATAGGTGGGATTAGTCTTTACACGCAGCCTCTCAGAACTCTTCTCTTGGGACTTGATGCCGAGACTCAGAGGAACACGATCTGAAACTGTAAAAAAAAGGAAGAAAGGTGAACTTCTATAGCTGCATTATTTTCCTTTTATAGTCATCATCTTGGTCCAACAGCACATTTTGCATAGCTGATATCTAAACAATCACTGAAGTAAAAACACTTAGTGAGTGTAAACTAGTGAACCTAAGAGGACTGGTGTTTAGAAACATGAAAAATTATGAGCTTTGAAACTATAGAAACAAGCATAGGGAGAGTTTTATACTACTCAGATAAAGAATACCATTTGGTTGGCATGTAGCCCCAAGTCTTGAAAGATGACTGACTAAATAAGCGTCAGCCTAATGTTTAATGAAAAAGGACCTAGGTGTTACTCCAAAGAAGAGGAGTAACACAGTAAAACAACATTTAAATCTACAAACAGATGTCCTAGTTTCAGCTGGGATAGAGTTAACTGTCTTCCTAGTAGCTGGTACGGTGCTATGTTTTGAGTTCAGTATGTGAAGAATGTTGATAACACACTGATGTTTTCAGTTGTTGCTAAGTAGTGTTTAGACTAAAGTCAAGGATTTTTCAGCTTCTCGTGCCCAGCCAGCGAGAAAGCTGGAGGGGCACAAGAAGTTGGCACAGGACACAGCCACAGCAGCTGACCCAAACTGGCCAAAGGGGTATTCCATACCATGGGATGTCATGTCTAGTATAGGAACTGGGGAGTGGGGGCGGGGAATCACCGCTCGGGGACTAGCTGGGTGTCGATCAGCGGGTGGTGAGCAATTGCACTGCGCATCATTTGTACATTCCAATCCTTTCATTATTGCTGTTCTCATTTTATTAGTGTTATCATTATTAGTTTCTTCTTTTCTGTTCTATTAAACTGTTCTTATCTCAACCCATGGGTTTTGCTTCTTTTTCCCCGATTTTCTCCCCCATCCCACTGGGTGGGGGGGGAGTGAGTGAGCGGCTGCGTGGTGCTTAGTTGCTGGCTGGGGTTAAACCACGACAACAGATTAAATAGTTGTTCATAGTTTTGACTATAGGCAGAGTTGCATAACTTCATACAACTGAAAGTAAAGCTGAACAGAGTTTAACTGCAGCTAAACATACAGAGGGGGAAGATACCAGATCTAATGGAACGGGGCAGATTTATATTGCTGCCCCCCCCCCCCCCCCCGAATAATATGTCACAATATTCAGATGTGAACTGCTTTATGAAAGAATGAACCATGTATAAAACTTCTTAAGAAGCTTCTAAAACCAGGAAGTTAGAAGGTTGTCCACAGAGAACACACCTGCATCCAGATCACTAGCTCCTTCTGAGAAAAACATTGTGTTTAACACATTAGAGCAAGGGAAAGAAAAAAAAACCCGAAAAAAACTCACAAACCTGAAAAGACTCACAGAAGTCACAATACATAGAAAACAAGTTACTTCCATTCTCTCCAAAAAGAGCCATAAAAATATAATTTAAGGGAACAGGCCCTTACTTTTAGGGGAAAAAAAACTCAGCCACAACTTTTCAGAGGCAGAAATACTGGAAAACATATTACATATTTAAATGAAGGTATCAATAAATAACAAACAATGGAGATTTGAATAAGAACACTAGATCTGAAGGATGGTTAGTCACAGTATAATACTGTTTTGCAGAAAGTGGAAGGGAATAAGAGCAACCACCCAAACTGACAGAAAAAAACCTGCAGACTCAATGACACCAGAGAAATCAAACATCCATGAGCACTAAATACTGAAGTCTCTGACCCTAAGGATTTAAAAGAACTGTAATAACAGATTTCAGCCTTAAATAGCTTATCATGACTGACTTACCCAGCAAAGAAGCCAACTCAACCGTGCACTTTGCCAGCTGCTGTTCTGATGTGGGACACATGAACTGGAAAACACACAAAAAAGTTGTATCTTTGTCCCCATACCACAGACTGGACAAACAGGGCTTCACAAGAGATAAAAATATCAAAAAAGAGCAGGCAATTTACAGCAAGAAGCACAGAGCTGTAATCAGGAGACCATTAAAGACTGAAAGACAAGAAAAGATCATATATGAAAAGGGTATCCACAAAGGGTAATTTTAACTAACAAGCAGATCTACACAGTATAAAGAAATGCAGTGCAACTTTGTCACATTTGGGCTCAGACAAAAAACATTCAACTGAACTCAACTGTGAGGCAAGGCAAGCTAACAAGCTTACAGGTATGAAGACAGCTCAAAGTGGTCCAAGGTTTTTTTTTTTTGTTGTTGTTGCTTTTTTACTACTTCTACCTTTCTGCATCGAAGTGTCTGACCCAATCTTCCTAGCAAGCACTCCAGCCAGACGTAGTCAATCACTTCACCCTCATCCCGTGGGCCCACAGCAACACAGAGCACATCCTTGATGAAAAAGACAGCAGTAATTCACCTATTAGTATCCTACACTTCCACAAACAGATCTTTGGACCTATGACAGAGCAGTTCACAGATAGTCCTTGGGTCCTCATTAAAAAAAAAAAAAAAAAAATGCAGCTAGTATCCTCTTCATTTCATAAGACAGATTAAAGCTGAATTTTTCACAACCTCACCTAAGTCTGATTTTCTACCATAGTTCTCACTAACATTATGAAGTCAAAGTCAATGAGGGCAACCAGTTCATCCTTCTTAAAAGTAACTAGCTCTGAAAGCTCCAGTTAAATCTGATAGCGCAGCAAGCAAGTTCAGAGCAGAAGTGCTACAAAAATCCAGGGTCCTCTTATATTGTCAAGGTAACTTCAGTCTCAAGACAAAGCTGAGTATGAAGAGCACTAATAGGGTTATGGTATGAAAACTGGTTTAGCCAATTTTACATGTGGTAGCACTTTCAATCACCAACAATTTACCACCCAGTATCAGAAACCCAGGATGGAAATCAAAATAAAAAAAAGTATTTTAAAAGCTGTATCTCAAGATACCATACAAAAATATCTTCAAAGAGCAAGTTTACAGAAAAAGCGCCTGGTTTCATCACATACCTTACCCTCCTCTTTTTATTTCAGCTCAAGCAAGAAAGAGTTAAAGGATGTGTACTTGTACAATTGCTGTGAATGCAAGGACAGCGAGATCCAGTATTGCTCAAACAGACAAGCAGCAGCAAAAAAAGTAGAATACATAATGGAAAAAAAGTGAGGTTTTTAGAATTCTGCTTTTCCTCACGGGTTAATCACACAGGTTATATAACTGCATGATTTTTACGAGAACAGTGACCTTTTAAAAGCCTGAGAGAAAAGACCAAAATGTAATTTGAACCAGCTTGAATAGAAAATTGCTTAGTTCTAAGGCTGAAATTAAGTCCATACCATCATCATCTTTTTAAGATATTCTGATTCTCCCTAATTATAGCTGAATGAAGGTGCAGATGCAGACTGGCAAAAAGTTTTCAACAGATTCATAGAGATTCATCTGACACTTAATTCAATGTAGAATTCCCGGTGTATAAGATGGGACAGTCTACCAAGTTCTACAGAACTGAAAGGACCAACAGGAAATAACTTCTTGAAATGGAGACCAGAAGACTCTCCATAAAAGAGCAGGTCTACGAAAAAGTAGCTATTTTGATATACTGACACTTCAGCATACAGTTGTACACAACGCTCACCACACTATAGTTTCTATGCTACTCATATCAAAAAAGCCACTGCCATGCTACCAGAAATCCTGTATTTGAGATAGTACTCCTGACTAGAGAACTCTTAGCTACACAGACAGCAAGCAGGAGGATGAAAAAAACAAGACCTTTCCATCAGGCTTCCTAAACACTCCTCACAGCCAGTTCCTTAGAACATCCCCTTTTAAAAAAACAAACAAACAAACCAACACCTCCCAAAACACCCCCACAAACAAAAAACCACCAACATGAAAAATGAAAAAGCAGTTAGGGCAAGCCAGGAAGTGAACAATAGGTACCTTAATCTCGTTGATGATTTGGGAGGGAAGGGGAGCACAGTGCTGACAGCCTGGAGGGCAGTCCCTTCTCAACTCCAGAGCATCCTCTCCAGGCATGGGAAGTCCTGGGACTTTCAGCATTCTGTTGAAGGTTGCTCTCACTTCTCTTTTGATGAGTGCTACAAAGAACAGGGAACAAACTCTGTCTACTTCAGCCCTTCCCTCCAGCAAGGCAGACAAATGTTTCCAAACACTACCCTTATTAGCCTCTCATTTCGAGGGCTATGGAGAATGAGGGAAGGACAGTTTACACTTTCAAACCCCTCTCACCCTGAGCTCCCATTATATTCAACGGGCAGAGGCAGAGGTGGAGAGAGTGTGTTAACCCACAGCTCTAAAAGGCAGTCACCCATTACCACCAGGTACCACTGGCAACTCATCTCATTTTCCATCAAAATACCTCAGTAGGTTTAATGAACACAGTAGCTAAGCCAGGAAGTAATGCCAAAGCAGAAAGCTGAATCAGCGTGATCATACCAGTTCAACAATTGCGCCCATGAAAGCCATATGTTTTCTACCAAAATAAGTTTTGACCAGCATCCAAAACACTAAACTCTTGATGCTGCAAATGGTGCTGGATATTCTTCCCCAGATTCTTGGCACAACCTCCTGAAACAATGGGTTTTCAGAGATCCTGAAGAGTTGCCAGAACATTATTACAGAGTAAAAGGACTACAGTTGCCTTCAGCCTGCAGAAAACACACCCAGTCCAAGAGATGTTTGTTTTACAGAAGATTTCGGAAGCACTCTGTACATGTGGACCATAAGGTCGCTTGAGAGAGCAGCTGTCTGTATCATGTTTGAAGTGCTAAAACAACTTCAGCCTAGATGACATTTTCAGAAGAAGCTTTCCACAGCATTCATTCTCAGCATCCTACCAGCCTCCATAACTAAAAATCACTTACATGGGCCAAGCCTGAAAAATCCCTGAAGAAGGTTCTTGGAGCTAGAAATCATTCCTCTTATTCCTAAACAAGGAGGGACAGAGCAACTGCATGCTTCCCACTAAAAGAAAAATGAGTAGGACCAAGTACTTCATAACACTGGCATAAATTCTACCCCTTGATCTCAGAAAAAGAGTACAATACACAGGTTAGAAGCTGCAGTTCAGGGTAAGGAGACTCACCTGCAATGTTGGCAGAAAGCCAGCCACAGGCTTTCTCAGTAGCCAGTTCCACTGCAATGTCTTCTGCACTACTTAAAACCTTTACGGGGAGGATAACATGTGATAGAAGATTTACTACCAGCCACAGCACTATAGTCAGTGAGAAGTTAGAAGGAAGTCTAGAGGGAAAAACTTAATTTTGGCATGCAACATTTAAACAGGTGACCACCACCTCTGTGGGAAATGCTACTCTGAGCAATAGGACTGACCCATTTTGATTTCCCAAATCTCATCAACCCCATACAAACCCCATCAACTCTTGGGGAAGTTGATGCTAAAACAAAAGCATTACCCCTGCAAAATGGATGCAATTTATATACCATTCTAGTCTCAACAGTTAGCTATCAGCTAAAGTAACATTTTAGCCAGAATAGCCAAGGCAGCCTGGCAGAGATGACTCTCCTTAGCTATTAGTCCTCACATGAGGGCATCAATAGCTTCTATTGTCCTAAGCTATTAAGGCATAAGTGAAGCAGCAATGGAAAATGGTAACGGTCCAGACTTAAAGTCAAGGCCTTTATTAAGTTTTAGTGAAAATACATACTGCTGCAGATGTCTCTTCTGGCAATAACACCCTTACCGCCTCAGGACCTTTCTTTTTGCAAAATCTGCAAGAAAAGAAAGAAAACGTGCCACAGGCTTAGTCAAAGTTCTTGGACGACACTCAGAGGTTCATTACCATAGCAACTTTCATACGCTCTCTTACAGTCAAAATGAGTTGGAAGACTGCAGTGCAATAAGTCAGACCAAAAGAACCAGACAAGGAAAGAGCAATTACAAGCCAACAAGCTGCAATACTCAGTTTTCCAAAGAGGAGAAATACAATAGCTGCAGTGGATGTCCGTTTGGAGCTGGATGCAGAGGGACAGACAGCACCTTTATTCCTTCCTACAAATACAGCATTAACTGGCTGGAGGCACAGCAGACAGTCACCCTAAGAAGAGCAGAGGTCAGGGTTTATAATTACCAAAACCAGAGCACGACAGGCCAAGCCAAATTAGGCTTATAGATTCTGCAGTAAGAAGAGAAGGGAACGCACAAGTTTAAATAACTTTTCCTCCTTACTCTCTGCCTTTGATGAGTGCCTGGGCCCCTTCCTCATACAGATGAGCGCACACCTCTTCAAGCAGCTTGTCATGATTAGCATCCTCCTCCTTCACTTTATCCTGCAACATGACTTCAGCCCTTTGAACCAACTCTGCTACCAGTGTTGCCCTGTTAAAAAAAAAAAAAAAAAAAAAAAAAAAAAAAAAAAAAAAAAATCACACAGACTGAAATCAATACAAGAAACAGGGCACACTAACTGTAACCAGCTGTTCTCCCCAATTTAGGAGAACACCCATCTCAAATGCTATAAGCCACTCTGCTAAAAAAGAATTAATCACACTGTGTTTAGTACTGTACCATCTCCTTGTCCTTTTTGTAAGGAAGAAAGCAGCAATGAAGATATCAAAATAGTACTAAGACTCAAGAGTCAAAAGCCTTTAGGTTTTAATAGAAACATACATGGTTACAGGTATCTCTTCTGGTGGCAATACCCTTATACTCTTCAGTGGATAGTGGTCAGAAGTTCAAATATGTCAACAGCAGCCCACTACAACCAGCATTCCTTGTGGGCTGATACCCCAGTTTAATGTCTTCAAGTTGGACAACAGAACAGTACAAGCTCTCAGCAAGCTCACGAGTGACATGCTGGAGGGCAGGACTGCCATTCAGAAGGACTGTGACAAGGTAGAGAAATGGGCTGACAACGGGGTGGCGACTGTGCAGGCTGGGATCTACTGGCTAGGGAGCAGCTCTGCAGAAAAGGATCCGGGGTTCTCAGTAGACAAGCAAAATGAGTTAAGAGTGTCCAAAGAAGGCCAACCTTACACCAGGCTGACATTAGCAACAAGTGCAGCCAGCAAGTCAAGGGAAGTTACCGCTTCCCTCGCCACTGTGGGGCTGCATCTGGAGTACTGTGTCCAGCTTTGGGACCCCAGCACAAGAAAGCCATTGACAATCTGAGTGACCGCAAGAGAAAAGAAAAAAATCATTAAGACAGCAGGGATGCTGGAGCACACAACCTACAAGGAGACCGGGGAAGCCAGTTTCAGTTCGCCCGGAGAAGAGGAGAAGATGATGGGAGAAGGAAGGGTTATAGAGAAGACAGAACAAGACTCTTCCAGGAAGTGTGCAGCTAAAGGTTGACAGGCAACATGCACAAGCTGGAACAAGGGAAATTCTGACAGGATATAAGGAAACATTTTTCACAAAGCCTGGGAAAGTTAAGTATTGGAACATGGTACTAAGAGGCTGCTGAACCCCCATCCTTAAAGACTTTCACAACTTAACTGGAAAAGGTGCCAAGCAACCTAATCTAACTTGAAAGCTGGCCCTGCTTTGAGCAGGAGTTTGGATCAGACGACCTCCAGAGCTCCCTTCTGTGATTCTCCTATCGTCAGCAAGAACCTTCTGAAAGGGATATAAAGTCTCAAAATGCTGCACTATGTTCACATTCCAAGTGTCCCACAGTCATATAAACCTCCTCTCTGTACCCCTTCACAAACTCCCCTCTGTAACGGCAATCAGACATTGCTGGACCACACTGTCATAGCCTTTGTGTTCCGCAATACAGCATACTCTGAGGGAAGCTTTCTTTCCCTCATACGCACAATTTTAAAGGATCAACTCTTTACCTCATTAGTGTAAAGCTACTTATGTCACAGAACACATCACCGGCACTTACTTGATGTGCTTAACACAGTTGGATCCCACCCTCTCTGCCACAAATTCAACTGTTCTCCGTAGGGAGGGAGGCTGGTTGTGGAAGAAGGCCTGTTCCAACTCTACCTGTTCAAGAGAAAAGTGCTACAATTGATTCGAGTACTCCACCCAGATCCTCCTCTCCTCAACACAGGAATGGACAGAACTACCATTTGGAATTGTGCTAAAAGGCACACAGTTTGCCTACAGTAGAACTTTCTGCTACTGTAGCATCAGCACCCCTGTAAAATATTTGCTCCCTATTTCCCTCTAACCATTTAACCCAAAGCTCATTATCAGGGTTTATGGAGCTACAAAAGCAAATGCCCAGTAAACAGAGGAACGGGAGAGTTCTGACAGCACCTACTGGTAGTGAGTCACCACATAGGATCCTTTCTTTCCAAAAACAAACCCTCTCTTTTAATTACAGGTTGGTAATCCTGTAGGCTCCTACACAGTTCATTCTTTCAGTGGAAAGCATGGCTGCAGTCTAATCAAAACAGAGTATGAGAAACATACCAACATTTTGTGTTAAAAAAGAGGCAGACAAAGAAATAGGCTAGTTGTTCCAATTGCAGGAGTGTTTACTGAAGTTACCTGGATTTCAACACCCACATGGTATCCCAGCCACATGACTGTAACAGAAGACTTAGGAGTAAGGATACCCGACTATTAAACACAATGTTCCCTGCTGCCTAGGCCCATTCTTTTCTCTCCCTGGCATTAGGATGCCCCTGTGTACCCTACCCTCACACAAGCAATTTCTCCTGCCCTGCTTCCCCTTGTGACTCCCTGATTTCATTACCTGCAGTTTCCGCTGTGTGACAGAAGCCTTGGGTGCCAAGGACTCTGCAGCTGTGGGAGTGATTTTCCTTATAAAGCCACCATTTTTTGCTCCACTACCAGCCACAAAAGAGGCAAGTAGTTTCCGCAGCTCACCTGTACAGAAAAACAGGCAAAAGCAGTCATCGTCCCCATAAGCAAGGGCAAATCAAAATTCAAGAGAGAGACTTTCACATTGTCAGTCCTGCTTCCAGATCAGATTCTCTCAGCTTCTGTGAAAGCTGAAGTTTCAGATAAGCAGAGGGGCATCCCACCCATCTAACTGGCAGGGCATAGCAAGGCAGGCAAGGCTCCAAAGATAAAAGGAGGCTTCTGAAAAGCTCCCTGGCACATAGGACTTGTTCAGAAGGATCATGGAGCAGTCATTTCTATGCATCCCTTTTTAGCATGGCAAGCAGGAACTATAAAGTCTACAAGAAGAACAAGGCAAGCAGAGTTACACAAAATTTCAAGACGGTCAGGAGAAAATACCTAGGGAAAAGCTTGAAGACACATTCAACCCCTAGAACCTTTCGTGATGCAGGTTTAACATACAGTTTTCCTAGCAGCTGAGTCCCAAGAAGCAGAGCACCATCCCACCATCTGGGACTCTGTTGTCTACAGAGAAGGATTTCACCAATGGCAGTCAGATCCCAGGAAAAAGATATCTCAAACAACAACCTAATAAAGCACCAAGGCACAAAAGGATTCTTCCCCTCTGCCTGGCAGCAGAAATATGCTCAAGGATCAAGGCATTCCTCACAGTACAAACACCTCTCCCTATACCTAGGATGGAAAAGTTGTACACTTAACTCTTTACGATGCTTCCTTCCAGTCTGTGAAGGATGAGTTCCCCTGTCCCTCTGTATTCAAGCTCTGTAGATCAACTATCCCGACTATATAGCCTCCCTCCCCCAGCTTCACCAGATACTATTCACAGCTGCATGAGCTTCTGCAACACAACTTTTTATGAAGATTGACTCATACACAACTGAGACCTGAAGTTGTGAGGAGGGGTAAGAAAGAGGACTCACAGTACCAAAGGACAAATATGAATTTAAAAAAAGCCAAACCAAACAAAACCCCAAAACAACTAATACATTTTATTTATATAACAAATATAAATAAAATACTCACCAAGATAGGGACAGCAGGTATAAAGTAACTGCTGATCCACCAAGGGTACCGAGTCCTGGTAAGAAAAGAAATGAAATGCTGAAAGGACACAGCAGGAAGGAAACAGTCTTCAGCAAGTCAGAAATCCCATACATGTGCTCACAGGCAGGTTTCAGAACTGTCTTTCCATGAAAACCACAAAAGTAACTGGATTCCAAATCCACAGTAAAACAATAAACTTTGCAGCCCAAGTGTTCAGTTCAGCCCTCTAACACACAGTGAGCTGCTCTACATGTAGTTAGTGTAGCTCAACCTTTGCTTCTGATCCACTCTCAAAGCCCAGCTGAAAGCTCATAGTTACAAAGGGAACCAGGACTGTTGCCACAGCTGCTACTCATAAGAGAAACCTATCCATGGAGGAGAATAAATGAGGTACATCTGCTATGCATTACACCTCCACAGGTGTCTTCACCCAGTGTCCTGGTTTCAGCTGGGATAGAGTTGATTGTCTTCCTAGCAGCTGGTACAGTGCTATGTTTTGAGTTCAGTATGAGAAGAATGTTGATAACACTCATGTTTTCAGTTGTTGCTAAGTAATGTTTAAAGTCAAGGATTTTTCAGCTTCTCATGCCCAGCCAGCAAGAAAGCTGGAGGGGCACAAGAAGTTGGCACAGGACACAGCCAGGGCAGCTGACCCAAAGTGGCCAACAGTATTCCATACCATGTGACATCACATCTAGTATATAAACTGGGGAGAGTGGGGGCTGGGGAATTACCTGGGTGTCGATCGGCAGGTGGTGAGCAATTGCACTGTGCATCATTTGTATATTCCAATCCTTTTATTATTACTGTTATCATTTTACTAGTGTTATCATTATCATTATTGGTTTCTTCTTTTCTATTCTATTAAACTGTTCTTATCTCAACCCATGAGTTTTACTTCTTTTTCCTGATTTTCTCCCCCATCCCACTGGGTGTGGGGGGAGTAAGTGAGCAGCTGCGTGGTGCTTAGTTGCTGGCTGGGGTTAAACCACGACACCCAGGTTCAATGGAACACTGCACTGTGGAGTAATGTCACCCCAGCATTACACAGCACAGCCAGAGGCATGGGAGGAAAAGCAACTTCAGATCCCATCCACACGGGCAGTGTGTACTGCACTCATTTGGAGAGAGGAAAAAAAAAAAAAAAATTTAAAAAAAAAAAAAAAAATCAGTTGACCTCTGCATCTTCTCTCCACCACTGAAGAGATAGTGCAAAACAGAACGTTCTAATTAGAACAAGATACACTTGCATCTGAGCAAACATAGTGCTCATTTTTCAAGGAATACTATGTATTCTCTTGCATGGCTGGGAGTTATCTGAAACATCACATATGCCATAAACTCACCTCCTTTTCTGCTTGCTCATGTTATTTTTGGTTCAGTTACCCTTTATCATGCAACTGGAAAACAGGTGACTCCAAAGACAGCAACCTTGCTCTTATAAGTCCCATTTTATTATTTCTGTTGAGTTCACCATTACTGCTTATTTCTGGGAAGAGCTACAATTCTATCAGCTCACCTTGTACTGCAATAATCAGTGAGTATGAAAACAGCATCTGATCCTCCAGCATAACTCGGCACCTATTCTGCAAGCCATTGCAGCAGGTGAGATGGCTCCTGCCTGACAAAAGCCCCAGAGCTGTAACACACAGTTTACAATCCTGGATGCAATGCAATTGAGGCACTTGGACAAACTGGGGCATCACATCCATTGGCCTACATATGCTCAATGCAACTGCACTGAAGCCAAGTTCCTGATAAAATCTTAAACTCCTGAGGCTGTGGTAGGTCCACCCTTATCCACAGATTCAGAGAACGTGCTACTGCACTAACTCACCAAAGCCTGAGCAGATGTCACAGAATCCATCATCAATCCCTCCTGCCTGACATCAGTGGTAAAAAACAAGTCTTCAGGGACTGATGGAACCTGAAACATAAACCCCAGTTACAACCCATACAGCAGTCAGTAACTTACACCATTTCTGACAAACAGGACAGTAAAATCTTACCAACCTGCCACCCACAAAATAAATAGCACCAAGGATCCTCTCTGCCCTAAGGAGAACCTTTCCATAAAATTAAAGATTTAGTTTGATCACAATAACAGAAGCCACCTTCCTTATCCTCCCCATACAGCATCGTTCACCTTTCCAACAGGTTCCTGCTAAGCAGTTACCTTGCTTCCAAATGGAGGCACAAAAAGATTTTAAAAGTTTGTCACACCATCCCTTTATCAGACAAAAAATTCCCCAGGTAATTCAAGGCTGCCAGCTAGCACTCTATCTTGTGACAAGAGCTTCCAGTTCTAACAGGAATCAGTGTCAATTTGCTTACAAGGATGCAGACTTATAAGTACAGAATGCGTTTGAGCAGCATTTAGAATTCCTACTGGAAAAAAAAAAAACAAAAAAAACGTTGCTTCACACAATTCCACTACAGGAAAATAATTCTTCATTAGAATACAGAGGATTCTTTAAACCCCACACTAGGGTAAAAATACCCAACAAAACAACAAACTACTGTTTTGCAGTGTTTTAACTCATTTCAATACTGTTTTCTATCGAGTTCTGTGCCCTGCTTTTTCTTCAGGGAAGAGCTGTGTGCACGCAAGAGACTCTACCTGAAAAAGCCAACCCAGAACTGCAAGGATCAGCAGCTTGTTCAGGAAACTCATCTCCTTATCTTCAGAAAGGACCATTAACCTGCCATGCAGCAAAAGCAGCCAGAGAAAGTGTTAGATTTCAGTAGCTCAATTTTCATTAAGGAAAAAAAATCCCCAACCACTCACTTTGTAATTACACTATTTGTCACCATGCACACATTCCTTACTTGTCTGCCTAAAGAATGGAAAGTAAGCTCTACTTTTTTGTATGTATGCATCTTGAGTAACATGCTGGTTTAAGTTTACACTGGCAAAGCCAGTGTTAAGTAACTCTAGAATGTGCTTCAAATTTTCCTAATGTATATAGGAAAGAAAACTAGAAATTTATTTAGGCATGGGAGACCTTGTAGGTTTAAGGTTCAAATTCAGGGTTTAAAATTCACAGCTGCAGATGTAGAGTAAGTGAGTGGGGATTAAAAAAAAATTTTGTTTACTTAATGAAAAACCACATATTTAAATCAAACATCTGAGTTTTGGATGTGCTCCCTTTGCAGCTTTACGTAAGATAAGAAGTGCTCACGATTTGCACACACACACACAAAAAAAGTACTTTTATAAGAATCTCAATCTAGGGCCAGCATGCATTCTCAAACACCAGGCACCCCATCTAAGCACGCAGACCTTCAGAGAAAAGTTCTTGACAAACATCCTTTCCCAGGCTCTTACCTGTATACCTGCAGCAAGAGACAAAATACTTTCTTGTAATAATCAAGGAAAGGAGCAATATGATCCACAAGGGAAAGGTACTCCACAATCCAAGGAATAGTGAGAATAGAACGTCGATCCCAAATAGATTGTCTCAGAAGCTTCAATACATCCAGTACAGGCAGGGTCTTAAGGGACAACAGAAGTTAAAGTAAGTAGCTTGAAGTTATCTTTTGATACTTAAAGGAAAACTTTATCTATATCTTGACTTTTCTTTCTAGGATTTCATCTTCTGTACAAATAAGAGGTGACTTCCTGGCTACTGAAAACATTTCTTTGCACAAGAGCAAAGGTAAAAACCACACTATGATGGCAACCAGAGGTCGCAATGGGACTTTCAAAAGTAAGGCTATAAGCCTGACTATGTACAAGCAGATTCAAGGTCTAACCCCTGCCTCCTTGCATTCAGTATGATACACTGCTAGGAGATGGGTGCGAAACTAACAAAAACATTCCTGCTAGCTGGATTTTACACTGTAAATACACGTCGCCTTAGCTAGGTCAGAGTTCTGGTATGACAGACCCAGATTAGCAGAAATAACAGAAGACTGAGTACCTCACCATCAGTGCATTGCTCCCTCTTTCCTAACTTACACAGACCCTTCTTTCCTTTGTTCCCAACCCCAGAATATGCAGTAGGGGCACAGAACAGCATAACGTCATCCCAGGAACCACTGGCTCGCTTTCAAAGGGCATAACTACTGTTGTTCCCTCCTTGGATTAAAAAGCCTGCCTGTCAAGCAGAAGGCCACGTTAGATTTCTTAGAAGAATTTGGTTTCTTACTTGGTTTCTTAATGCTACTGCAGAGTCTTGCAAGTCTCTAGTTGGTTGCTCCACAGTGCGATATGGCAAGAATACAAGAAACCCTAGGAACTTGGCAAGGAGTCGGAGGCTTAATAGGACCACAGTGAAACGCTTCTTTTCATCCTGAAATTAAAAAAAGCAAGCTGGGGCAATGCTACCCTAAACTGGCAAAGCAACTACCTACATTAAACTTCCACTCCCTTCATGTAAAAGGACCACATAGCTTCATCACTGCTTTTAATAGAGGTAAGTTTCCAAAATACATATTTATCAAGCATTTTACATTGCTTCTGCCTCCACTGCTTCACTTACAGCAAGAAGAAATTAATTCAAGAGCTTTCTAAAACAAGCAGCTGTTCAATCACATCTTCATATTAACAACTTCAGAGGCAATGAGAGGGCAGAGAGCTGATCTCATGTTGCTTCCTTTATACCATTACTGCTCTGCAAGTCTCCATGAACCTTTGGCTGCTACTTTGCTAATAAAATATAAGCTGTGACACCTCTGATAGGTATAGATGAGTGAAGAAACATCTGAACAGGTATGAATGGGCATGACTACAAATTCGTTCTAGCTAAAATCCTTCTACATGGAAAAGTAACACAGAGCTATTGCAACTGAGTGCAACAACTGGACTCAGTTATTTCGTTGATCTAACACAGGGTACTAACAACCTAAAAAGAGGCTCTCACTTTTCAAACTATTGTGCATCATCTCTTATGACACAGTTCCATGAAGCACCTTGAAGCATGCGAGTAAATGGCAAGGGGCTCAGACATCCATAACCAAGTTGCAGAGTTATGACAGAACCAAACGAAGAAGCTCTTGTCCTGCAAATACAGTGGTGAAAGCTCCAGGCAACTCACAATCAAGCCAGTAATTCTTTGGGTACTTGAACAGCTCAGGGAAATTCCTGCCAGATGTGTTTGCAAAAAACAAGCTTACCTGTTCATCCATATCTGCTTCCCCATCACTGTGCTCATGCTCCACCAGAGTAAGGCCATTCAGTTCGAGTATCTTCAGGCACAGACTATCCACCAGGTGCTGATTAAACTGGTAACTTCAGCAAAAGATGATGATGAGTCAGACTGGGCTGAAAACAGCAGTAAAACCTCAACTAACACAGTGCAAAATTTCAAGCTTGTCTCATGAGTTGTATCAAGCACCAGCAGACATCCAATGTAACAGACTGACAGACAAGAAAGCAAGGGACAAGACTAGTACTGGCTGTCCCCCTTCTTTTCAACTCTTATTTTGTACTTTTTTTGAATACATGCTATTTAGCAACTCCCACCATAAGGATAATAACATGGATCTGTTGAAGCAGGAAGCTGTAAAATAACTGAACTTAAGATTCAAATCTCCCATAGATCACAACTCCTCCATGCTGTGGATTGTGAAAAACTCATTGAACAAAACCATGAACCTGGCTTCATCCTGTAACTCCTTAGCTTCATGCACTACCACACAAGGAACACTTGGCCAGTCCAGTGCCCTTGCTAGGCAGCACTGCACACCTTGGCACTGGAAAACAGTGATGGCCTGTAACAAGATATTATGGTTTTATAGAAGGAAAATTATTACCATATAAGTAAGCCTAAGTCTAGCCTAATGTAGCACACATACACACAAAAACATTCTATGCTCCTGGCAGAACCTGCTTATTATTAACATGTTCAGCATACATGCGGGCCAAGAACACTAAGTGCGGTATTATGCAGCTGAAAAACATTTCTGATATGCTCTGCCTAGGTTACACCATGCCCCAAGCTCTCTGGACAACTCCCCGCTGCAAGAGCAGCACACTGGTGTTCCCCACTCACCCACACATTTCACCAAGGAAAGAGCAACCACAGACAGCTAACCTTCCTGCGCTGAGGATGAAGTCCCTGAAGAACTGCTGGCACCCTGGAAATGAAGGGGGTGGACAGGGTCCTCTGATGCTCTGAGGAACAACAAATCTTTCCTGCAGCCTCTTCAGACGGCTCAGATTATCAGAACCCAGCATATTAAGGACATCCTGGTCTGGGGTGTCTCCCCAGCTTGCACCACCACCAGTAGGACCTTTACACATCTTCAGGAGACAGAAAGAGTAGTGAGGTAGAAAATTTGTAATAAAGCATCATTTCACTTCATCTCTCACCCCACATATTCTCTCTTCCTCACAAGACTTTGTTTTAGAAGTAATCCAAGCACGGCCTTTTCAGGAGGCTCATGTACAGAACATCTCTCTTCCTCACGCCAAAACATGTTACCCACCCTGGCCATACACAGCCTAGAGATCTTGAGAGATGGAATTCCAATCCTATACATCTAACTCAGGCACATCTACCAGGGTACATCTGGATGTGTGGAGAGAACACCTATCACTCACATGGTCTTCATAAACCACTCAGTAGGATCTTTAGCCTAGTCTCCAAGGTCTGTGATACTGCACTACGCATTCCCAGACCAGGTTTCCCTGGAGTTTCCAGAGAGTTGAAAAAGTTAAAAAATTAATGCACCCTTCCCTCAAACATATAGATGCTACTCAAGACTCAAAGAATCACAGAATTGCAGAACTGTTTAAGGTTGGAAGGTACCTCTTGGATCATCTAATCCAACCCTCTTGCTCAATCAGGGTCAGCTACAGCAGGTTGTCCAGGACCATGTCCAATTCAGTTTCGAATGTCTCCACTGGGACTTGACAATGCCTCTGGGCAACCTGTTTCAGTGTTTGACCACCCTCACAGTAAAGAATTGTCTTCTTGCATTCAGATGGAATTTCCTTTTTCTCAGTTTGTGTCCATTGCCTCATGTCTCGCCAGTGAACACTACCAAGGAGAATCTGGCTCCCTCTTCTTCATTCCCTCCCATCAGGTATTTGTACACAGTGCTAAGATAACGTGGAGCCTTCTCTTCTCCAGGCTTAACAGTCCCAGCTCTCTCAGCTTCTCCTCATACAAAATTGCTCCAGTCCCTTAATCATTTTTGTGGTCTTGCACTGGACTCGCTTTAGGAAGTCTGTATCTTTCTTGTACTAGTGAGGCCAAAACTGGACACAGTACTCCAGATGTAACCTAACCAACACTGAGTAAAGGGAAAAGATGACTGCATACTCCTACATCTAAGTCAGGACTGTTTTAATGAGAGATATCATACTAAAAAGCAACATTTAACTATGTATATCAAGCGAACAATTACTAGGTCCATTTATTCCAAACTGAGCATCCTCCCCTCCCAAAAGAACATCTTGTTACACTTCCCAACCTTCATATTATCAGGCCTCAACACAAATCCTCAGTCTACGTTCTTTTCTACATGCACATTGTTAATACACACAAGATTCTGCAAACCACTTTCTAGTCAGACACATCAGATTCATTGAAGACACCTAGCTATCAGTTTAAATCTTTGGTTACCTTTGCGAAACCCTGCAGTCTTCATTAAGAAGGCACAGATATAAGAGAAATACAGTATCTAGGACTAATTAAACCCTGTTGATGCAACAACGTCCATCTCACCTCTTTCCCACAAGCTCCCTGAACACACACATCAGACAGGACACTGATGCAAATTCAGACTGGACACTAGACATTCCAACATTCCAACAGCTCGCAACTTCCTGGCAATGTGTGTGTGGCCTAATACTCAAATACTCAAAGTGAGGTTATGTGTCTGTTTTGCTATCCACAAGGAACCCACCAATAAACCAGCCATTTATAGAAAATGCAGTGAATATCTATACTCTAATCAGAAGCATCTTTTCTTTCTTCATTCCTTCAGTTACAGTGAAGTCAGATGATGCTTGAAACTGGTGAAAAAAACCCTGTAAACTACAACAGCAATACTGTCTCAAAAAGAGGCTGTTGCAGTGTTACACAGAAGAACCAGAGATTCTTTGCAGGTAGTACATTCATGTTGCTAATGAACGTAACTGGGAACCTCTGCATTTGATACATGTCAAAATACATCCTTAAGATTTCTAAAAATTGTAACTGTTCTAAAATTAGAAGGTCACAGTAAATAACCATGAAGAATGAATTTTTACAGCTCATGATGTGCTCAGTGTGCCTTATCCCTGATTTACACAGAGTTCATCAGTAATTTATCACTGATTTAAATTTCTGGAAAAGAAAGGAAATTCCCATCCTGAAAACTTGGCTCTCCCAAAAAAGTTTCAGTAGGAAAATCTCAAAGAAACTTGCAAGACACAGTTTGTTTTCTCAGGCTGAGGAAGGATCAAACCAGCGTTGATGTGTATCTTCATGAAAAAAACAAGTCATTTACCTGGATAAGCTGTTTCTGAAAGAGCCTGGCAAAATGGCTGTGGTTGCAGGTTGCAGATAGGTGAGCCATCATGGCCCTGTGAAGGAAAACATCACAAAATGCTGACTGGAACTCTGTGGTACAAAAAAAGTGCTCTAACCTCAAACTACACCAAAAGCATAAAATAACTGCTTTTAAGAAAGCAATCTCCAAAGGCCACTGCAAAAAGCAACATCTTTATAACCAGGTATCCCAAGCACTGAGCCCCATCTGCTGACCATGGAAACAAAAATTCTCCCTGAGCATCTGCAGAGCAAACACAGCTCTAGAGATAAGACGACTCTTCCTTTCCTGCAATAATGCTGTTATTTAGGAAGAAAATTAAGTCATTCAGCTCCCACTCTCCTCTTTGCAGAGCAGTGAGTTGAGAGTTCACACATATGCAAGTAAGAAACCAGCAACAGCAGTACTTCTGATGGCCAAAGAGAAGAAAAATTTCTCAGTTTAAATCTCAGCCTTGTTTTCCTCCTGCGGTGAAGAGTCACCCTCACACATGTAACTTGAGTGTGCTGGTGGTTAAGACTAACACAGAAACCCAGAAGGCAACTGCTTTCAAAACCATAGTAGTTTCTTTATATATATTCTATTTTGATAAAGCAATAAATGAATAAAACAGCTTCCTTTCCATAGAAAGAGCCACAGTTGTCTTGTTTTCAGAGCCAATACACTAGAACCCCCTGAAATAATTAGAAGAGCTAAGAGCTTTTGAACATCTAACACACTTCTCCACGCTTAAGAGGAGTGGGGCATTGAAAACATGAAGTGCACACACAAGTGTATACAAAGACAATGTTCAGACCTCAACATACTGGTCATGAGAGTGGCTCTTTGTGTGATTATGAACAGGGAAAGAGCTACACCAAGACTGATTAAATTAGGCCCTTGCCACTTCTGGCTTGTTTCTTTAAGACAACAGTTGATACTTTTAAATATAGAAGCAAGTTTACATGGACAGTACCTTCCAAGAAGCACAGCTCCCTACAGGTTAGCACAGAAAACCATTAGGGAGAACAGGGAACTTAGGATGCTGAGTCTAGTATGCTGCACCAGCAATTCAGCTACATTAAAGAGCTAGCTGAAGTTGCATAAGACTCCTACCTGATCTTGTTGCCCAGAACTCTTTCAAAGTCCCAGCCAGTTTTTTCATGGTTATCCTCCCATTCACGCAGTAGTTCATAAAATATATCCCTGCGAATCAAGATATTTAAGAGTATGAATTCCCACTCTTCAAAATTTGAAGTAACAACAACTGAATATTCAATCGCTCCTAAGTTCCCCAGCAAGAATCTACCTCAGATTAAATAACTCAAGCCTCTAAGCATTCAGATACCTTTGCAAAACTCATTAATGTTAGCGGTACTTCAGCGAGTTTCCATTTTCCATGTCTTTGACAGCAAGTGCTTAAGCTTGTTATGCCCAAGCTCTGACGGAATGACCAAAACACCCATTACCAGACATACTGAAGACTGAGAGGCAGGAAAGAATAAGCCACATGAAATAATACCTATGAGGAGAGAAAAAAGGACCAAGACAACTTGCCATTCTCCCCTCACCCTGTTGCTGCAAGCATGGAGGGAGGTGGCAGGAAGAATAAAAGCATACCAGATTTATATGCAGAAGCAATCCAGTAGGGTGACACACTGTACTGGGATTTACCAGAAGTCTCAATAACTCCTGAAGAATTAGGCTGTTCTTCTCTAAAGACATTAAGCATTTAGCTCCTGTGGTCAATATGGACAAAGACTTTTTTTTTTTTTTTTTTTTTTTAATTAGAGTGAAAATCTCAAGATTTTTCTACAGCATGTAGCATACATGAGACATTCTTAATATCCTTTGTTCACAATCATGGAAAGATTATACCTTGTGAGCCATACAGTAACAGTAGAAGAAACTTACCTTTGTTTCTTAAATATGTGAAATGCTCTGTCACTGGGAAAGTTAGAGCGATTGTCAGTTTCTGGCTGGAAAGAAACAGACTGTACAGAGCATGGCAGCAGGAGAGATACCTGTTAAAAACATAAAAGCAACCATTAGACTAATATAAGTCTCTAATTTACCCAACAGTCTGAGACCTACAAAAAGCAAGGAAAAGACATGATGAGGAAACCAAGTATCACTAGTTGAGTTGTTCAGACACTAGCTAACTGCTAGGAAACACCAACAGTTTTACAACCTACATTACACTACAGAGGCAGAATCACTCAACATTACGAGTGGAAGCATCTCGTCTAAGAAATCTCTGCAGAACAGGTTGCAACCAGTATTGATACACTGTGGAAAGAATGATCTGCATACAGCTAAAGTGCACCTTTAATATAGGGCTCCAGAGAATGCAGGACAGTGGCTGGCATTTCCTGTATTATTATTCTTTCTCCTATTTGAAAAGCCTATCCCTTCAAGTAACAAGAGACCTTTATTTACAGCTTTAACTAAAAAGCTCAGCTATTGACAGGCCCTAGTCTCAGAAAGTACCTTGTACTTTCTTTGCTAAGAGTAATTTCCATTTTTAAAGGATGGATGAAACAAGATATAAAATACATTAAGGAAGGCATTCCTACCATCCAGCTTTAGCTCCCTAACCCAGATGATTAGATCAGGAAACCAGTTTTCACAAGCTGCATTGTCTCCTCTGAAGCTTCATTTGCCTAAAAGGAGTCTGTAGCTATGAAACAAATCCACTTCTTCCAAACTACATTCTGATATTACATCTAACCAATCATTCTTCTGGGATCCATGTTTATTAGATGAGAATCTCAAAAGCAAAACTTGTCCCTGTCAAAGTTGCTCGTTGAGGTCAGGGCCTGGAGCACAATGCAAGGCTAGCCAGCGGCGGCAATTTGCAGCTAACAATCACTGGACCTAGCAATTCACTCACCCGCTGACAAGAAAAAAAAGTAGCTTTTAAACACTTGCCAAAGATGACATGACAAGATACTCAAAGCAGAAGGAATGAGATTTAACATCAAAGCCATCGCAAATAAAAGAGCAACAACACAAAGGTTTGAAGCAACATCAGTTGAGGTCTGCCAATTTTTACCTTGGCTGTGCTGCTTTCATAAGCCTGCCTGAGCCTCTCGTGCAAGGTGGGAGAAAAAGATGCAATCCGTTCATTTTCAGCCAAAAGCTTCAGCATCCCCTTTTCTAAATGGGAAATAATTCTGCCAAGACAACATGGATAAAACCCAGACAGACAGACATAAACAACACATGATCAGACCTAAAGAAATGCTTATGCTCATTTTTTATGAGCCTACCAAGTAAAGAGTTCTAAGCCCCAGGCACCCAGTGTGAAATACTACTGGCATCTGTAGGGCCATTTTTTATTGCTCCCATCTCATGACTTTCCTATTCTTGCATAATCACACTGAAGTTCAGTAGACAGATCAGTGCAAGGAAAACTCACAGACATCCCAATCCAGGTCAAGTTGTATGTTTTAAGGGAAAATTAACAACTCCGTGCCTGTAAGTGGTAAGGCTCTAAAATCCAAGCACACTTGCTTAATCTCACACACATCTGCAGACACAAGCAGAGGAAAAAAAAATACTAAACTCACTCATACTGATAATCCAAGACCTGAACAGCGAAATAAACACAATTGTGCACACTTCGGAAATGCTGTCTCCCTGATGCATCTAAGGGAAAAAAAGAAACATGAGACAACAGCACCTATCACCACTTATAAACTAAAAGACCAACAATTAGCTCTCAAGGAAAGTAGGAACTGCCATATCCAAAAATAGTCTTCCAGACCAGTATCCAGTTTCCAGAAGCTCCCATTCCCTGCCACCTGAATGGACAAATCCTCCCATCCCTATCCTTCCTATACTAAAGACAACTGAATTGTTTAATGCTGTATGGGAAAGAAAAGATTCCTTCTTGACATTCTGGCCAACAGTAAGCAGATCCAGGACAAAAAGTAGACCAACTGCAACCAGTCATCAGCTGCTATTCCTGTAGCTGCAGACTTTGTGTTCCTAATCTCAGCCCTAAGAATCTGAGAGTGGCAAAACAGAGGTCAATCAAATTGGGGCATCTAGAGGGGGTGTGTGTGTCTCATCTTAAAGCCACTCTTTTGTTTTTTATATCCATATCAAGGTACTAACTGCATCAAGCTTAAGTCTGAATTTGCCAAAAAACAAAGGGAACAATTACGGATCTATATGGATGGATCCTGTGCACCATAACCCAAGCTTAAATTTAAGAAACAGATCACAGATCAACAGCACTTTTGAGTTGCAAGGACCAATGGAGGAGAGACTTTAGCATATCCATCCTTCTCTCTGAAAGTCAGTGTTAGCAAGTAGCTACAGCAAATCTCACACAATAGCAGACAACTACATTCAAACAGTATCTAGCAACCCCACTTTATAATATCACAGAAGCAGTTCCCATACATGCATGATTTTTGTCAGCATCTCAGATGAGTCCCACAGTGGTAATAAGGTGCTTTTGTGGAATTTAAGACTAACTGCTCGAGCTAAAGGCAACTACTCTATATCACATTATCATTCCATGGAAGTGACATTCTTTCCCCTCAATACCATTGCTTACCTTTACTTCTTTCATTGACTTCAAGGTCACTATCGCCATCTTCTGCAGTAGAAGTGCCTTTAGATGTCAACAGCTGCAGAACAAAGAAGAGCTCCAGAAAAATATTTGGTACCAGGTTTTCTGGAAGAGAGGAAGTGAGATACTAAAGGTGGATATTCAGTATTGACCTGCCTTTAATAAACAAAGGTAAAAAGATAGATGCCTGTTCTATGGCACAGTCAGCAAAGAACTCCCTCCCCACACACAGCCACAATGTAAATCAATATGGGAAAGATGCGTTAGGGAAGGGTCTGGTTTCAGATAGGGCCATACAACTTCACCCTACCACAGCTCAGAGTAGTGCATCAGGTTCACCTCCTTCCCTAAACTTTTACCTAGTATCCATTTATTCTAATAACTGTGTTGGCTTAGTTTATTTTTCCAAATGTCATTTGTTTATACACTATAACTGTCCCACAACTTTCACTTCCCCCTCACAACACACATGCAAGTTCAAAGCTCAAAGAAGGGCCAGTCTCACATCTTCTGGTCTTCACCTGCTATACACGATGAATAGAGCTGCGCCAGACACTCCAACTGTTTCTTGCAGGAAACCTTAGTAGGATATGCACAGGTCACCAGATGGCTTTCAGCAGGAAGGCTAGCACTGCGAGTGTAGCTAGGCTTAGTAGGAGTACCAGGATCAAGAGATATCCCTGCAGGAGAAGACGCCTGGTGCAGCAATTTGCATCTGAAATTCAAGAGCAGCAACATACCATGTGACTGAAGATGATACACAGCAGCCACATGGCCAGAAAAGGTCTTTCTCTTGCAGTCTAGCATGAAGGAATTCCTGCAATAACCATGTCATTTACACTGTCTAAAGCTGCTTTTAGCATGATAGTAATTTAACTCATCTTTCCCTCGTTGAGAAAGGATCTTGGGGCTAACAATCAAAAGACTAAAAAGAATCACATTCAAATTCCAACTCTGCTAAAATAATGTGGCGCTTTGACCAAATTATCTAACTAACCTATGTTACTGCTTTTCATCTAAACTGGTATTTGTTAAGGACATGGAATCTGTTAGAGACCTGGTCCTAAAAAAAATTTTTGCATGTACAATTTCTGATGGCTAGACACTTTACAAAATCTATGAAAATAAGGTTCACATCCATACCTTCAGATATATTTGTAAGTTAACGACACCCTGAGAAGATCTAATACCACTAAGTGGAAAGGCAATGCAACAACAGATGAAATCCAGTACTGGCAAGTTAAATGACAGAAGGAACAAACTACTTTAATTGCTGGAGTCTAAATCAAAAATGACCACTCAGTTAAATACACAGATATTGTAAAAAAATATACCTACAGAGGTCGTCCGAAATGCTGCAGCAGAGTGGCATACATAAGACACATGAGAAGCAGAAAAAAAGCCAGTAACAGCAATATCAAATGATTATTAAAGATCCCAATGGAACGTCCACACTTGGAACAACACACCACCTCTTAACCACATTGTCTCAAAAGTAAAATCTTTAAAAGTCACTTTAAAGGCCGTGGGGAAGACGGAAACACTTTTAACTGCAGCAAAGAACTTTTTCTATTGGCCTACTTCTAGTGGAACTGCTGCGATGAAGAACAAGTTAGTCCCAAAACGGGAGTAGAAAGGTTATTAAATAACATCTCCCTTACAATGAACATAAGCACCTGACTGACAGAAGTGAAGCAAATTACTTATTAAGCACTTTGTAAACCCACTAAGGTAAGATTCCAATAACGTAGTTAGACAACTCTGCTTCACTTCTGCCTCAGTGTCATCATCTACCTCAGCATGAATTTCACCTTTTGCCCTTGCTCAAAGTGACCCAGTTGGCGGGAGGCTGTGTTAATGTTGTACCTCACCTCTCCACCACTACTGAGGACACACCACCAGCGTCCAGCTCTCAAGCATGATGGGTCAGATGAGATCACCTCACGGGCAAGATCCAGCCCACATACTGCTATTTCACCTACTTTAGTTTATATGGATTAGTGAAACATTTCAGGTGGAATTCACACTGGGATAGATGCTGCATTGAAGTGCAGAGAGGCAGGTCTGAATCCTAAGCAGTTGTGTTACAGGTCTGGTACAAAGAGTAACTCAAGGGACTCTCTACTGTGTCTGTCCAGCCAGTTCTGGTCCCATTGAAGTGAACTGCAAGGTTTAGCAGGAAAAGAATTCCACCCACACATCCTGAAGAGTTTCCCCAAGAACAAAATCTACAAAGAACAGCAACAGTTCTGTCAGCAATTACAAACAATAGTTTCTCTACTGCTGTGCTTTGCTTTTTTTCCTGAAGTATCAATCCTCACAGACTAACGGTGATACCATTTTACAGAGGATGAAAGTCACACAGTAACTGAACAGCAGAGACAAAATTAGAAGCTAGAATTCACCTCATCTCCCAGCACACATAATTTTCAATAAACAACTGCAGTAGTAACTTTTAAAACAGAATTTCATGCTACCCACGTCCTGTTTTCTCTGACTGCAAGCCTGTGTTAGTCTGCCTACCTTGCAAAATCATTAACACTTTCCCCACATTTGCATCATTAACACATTTTCTTCAAACCAGACTATGCCTTCCATCACAGGTGCAATCTTTAAACACAGCCTAATTACACCAGCTCAAACCCACTTGCTTCGCCTGTGCAGTCTAAGGAAAGCTGCACAGGAGATAGCCACGCGTGCAAGTCCACGAAGAGGCAATCTTATGAAAGCAGTGAGGACTGACTAAACTTCTGATGATAAAGTAAGGGTCGTTGTTTCAGAGACAGCACACCTCTAAAATGACAAACACGGGCTAGCTGCATTAACATCCTAGTATGATACCGGAGTCACACTTGGTTTTAGGCAAATTATAGTTTAAGGTCACCAATGTCTGTTTTGGATATTCCTCTGATCATTTGCACTCTGATATTGGCACCACCTTAAGACAAGAGAATTAAGAATCAATACAAGCCTATCACCACTCTGCTCAGACTGTACCGTTCTTTCTTCAGCATCTCCCTCTCCTCTTGAAGGCTGTTGCTTATCACTGATGTAAGGTTTCCTTCCTGGACAGTGGTAAAGGCCTCAAGGCTCGACGCAGATGAAAACCGAGCAGCTGGAGACTGGCTGACAGGCGTAGAAGTGAAGCACATCTTTGGTTTTGAGAGGGGGCGCTCAGCACTTACAGGAGTTGGGTTGATTCGCCGTGATGGTTTGCTTTTGCTGAAAAAGTGAGAAGCAATTCCACTGAAATCAAGCTAAACTACAAAAATAATTAGGTCTCAAGACAGATATGCATGCAACTCTTCCAGAAGAACCTAATGCTAAAATAAAATGGATACCAAGTCAGGATATTGAATTTCTAAACTGTACGTACAGTTGCTGACTTTATTCTGGTCACTGAATAAAAAGTCGTGGAGCTACAGACTGCTACAAACAGCCTGCTGACCCGTACTGCAAAATTAATTATCAATCATCAAGCCACAGAACAGATAACACAGTGCCACACAACTCTTCCAAACATTTCTAATTTGAGAGGACAGGATATGCCTCATTTTAGTAAGAAACTAATTCACCGGCAGTTTATAACACAACCACGAGGAAAAAAAAAAAAACAACCAAAACCAATCAAGCTGCCATTGTCTACCAGTAAAAGTCGAGGCTCCCGAGTTACCATAGGGCCTTTAAGTTTAGGGAAACCCAACCCTCCTGCATACACTACCTAGATTTGTCCTTCAGGAAGAGGCTCTGTAACGCAGTAAGAGACATACTGGAAATGAGATACAGGAACATAAAGCATTACAGTTCTCAAGGAAATGCTGGTTGCTACATATTAATTGCTATGACGTTCTCAAAATCACTATAGTGTTGGCTTCCAAACACTCCCTGACCTCTTTCCTAGTTGGGCATAGTGCAATTGAGGAAGAGAGACCTACTGTCTATGCTGGAAACACACCTTATCTCCCTTGGCCAAAGCATCATCTAGAGCATCATCTAGACCCAGCACCTGGATCTGCTGTACAGACCCACAGACTCATCACTTTTCAGCTGGAATTTTGCATGTCCAACTAGAAAGTCCCACTTTCAGAGACCACTGCCTGATATATGGAGCAAACAGGCTGACATGAAAACCTTATGTTTGGTAATGAGGATTTTAAAGAGTAAAATCTCAAAGAGAAAGGGAAAAGGACTGAGGCAACCACAACACAAACAGCTGCCCAGAAGCTAAGCCAAAGTCACCGGGGAGACCAGGGCTTGCTGCAGACCAAAGACAATACAGGCATCAGCTAGCTATTTTGTCCATGATCACACGGCACAAACGAAGCTGCACGCTAACATCTGTTACCAGAAGCCACAGAACATCAATCCAAAAGCCTTTTTTTACTAGCATCAGTAAAGCTGAAGAGCCTTCCAGGACCGCTCTTCATTAGCAATTGCTATTGTGTTAAATGAGGAATGTGAAGAGCCAAGATAATGCTGACTTGTTAGAACATGCAAAGACAAAGATGTGCTCAGCTTTGTATCAGCTGGTCTGTGCACCGGTAAGCTGCAGGCGGCATCACAAGAGAGAGGCTAAAGAGACATCTTGGGTGAGTTCACAGAGTAGAAACCTGACTACCCGTTGAAGCAATATTCCCCTACATGGCAACCATAACAAAGCAGTTCTGACCAAGAAGCCCAGAAGCCAGCCCCCAGGTATTGTTTATTACAGCATCTTCTGTACGTGGACACACACAACAGGATGAGCTAGTCAAGGAACAGTAACCTGCAGCACAATCCGAATGAGACAGCGAGGCAGACTTGCTCTTACTTTGTCCAGCCAGAGGCAGCACCCATGGGTGGAAACTCCTCCAAGTTGTTAAGATTTAGCTGGCTGGGTGGGGATCTGGCAGAAACAAGAGACGCTTCACTCCGCTTCCTTCTCCCTGCGCTCCATGATACACTGTCATTCTTTCCATCCTCCTCTTCAGCAAGGGAACGCCCCAGATCCCGAGCTACCTGCCGGCCAGAGGCACTGACTGAGCTGCTGCCTTTCCTTCGGCCTCGTCTCGCTGGCAGGGCTTCAGGTGTGGCTGTGAGGAAGCTCCCCAAGCTGGCCTTCTGAGATGACCTCTTCTCACCATGGTTAAACACAGGGCTGTACCCAAAGCTCGGGCTGCTACTGGAGACCATGCTAGGGAAGTCACTGCAAGAGCTAGACAGGTTTGACCCAGAAAAGGAAGAGGAGCTGCTGGATGCTGCAGCAGGAGAGAAACTGGTATCTGTGGTGCAGGTGGTCACCGAAGTCCTTTGGGAGAAGAGCTGCACTCGGCTGCTGGTTGCGTGGCCTGCCCTCCTTTCTGATCCTGTCCTTTGGCTCCCATGGGCCTTGGAACTAGGAGTTTTAGCAGGAGTAGAGGGTCCATTAGTCAGGATCTGGCTGGTCTGCTCCCTTAAAAAATTTAGCAGAAAAGGCACAAAGTCTTTCTGAAGCAAACTAAGAGATACCAGCTTGTCATGGATGTGGTTCTCCTACAGGGAAAGAGGACAAAGCATTAATATAAAGGTACTACCCAATTCTTTCTTTCCATGTGCCCAGACTCATTTAAGTAGTAACTCTGGGATCGCAATACACAACAAAAAGCAACATGATTTGTCAAAGCAGGTCACTGAAATTCAAGCGACCTCAGCACCAGTCATGGATCTAAAACTCAGCCTCCACACAAGCCATTTTGGGAGAAGTTTTCAGATGGAGTCATTCACTTTGGTCTCCGACTGGGAAACAGTGGAACTGTTCCATAGAAAGAGCAGTAATACTTACTGAAGCTGTGGCCAGGGAGAACTTGGAGCAACTGGCACCCCTAAGTCCGACATTTCAAAGAGACAGATACTGAAGCAGCTAATTCTAATAGAAAAATCTAAAACCTGCAACTTCTCCATCCCCTGTTTGTCTCTGAATGCCACTGCTTCCACAGAGGGGTGCTGTAACAACAACTGTTAAGGCACTTTGAGTCCTGAAGTGCCAAGTACAAGACCAAAGCTGTCCTTCCATTTCCATTAAATAATTTTTCTCCCTTGAGACCTCACAGAGGTCTAAACAGAGACTGTGCAACTTTAAGGTACATGAAGTGTATACTTAAGAAACTTAAACAACAAAAAAAACCCCCACTACAGACTCAACACCTTTAAAATCTAAACAGGCGGGGGTGATCTTACAAGGATAGACCTAGACAAAAAAAGACTTCATGTTACATGCATAGTTCAAAGTTTCATACATTGGGTAAAATTTCTTTTGTTCCTAACACTGCACCAGGTTTCTGTTTCCTCTCAATGGGATTCAGCAACATTTGGAACAACAGAAGCAGCTCTTACAGGCAGCAATTTATTCCTTACTAATATTAAAATCACAGCACAGATATTCCTCTTCATTTATATTCACACCTCCACTAGATGAAAAGTCAAGAGAGCAAATGCTATTTCTGAAGGACTTTTTTGTATGAAAGGAGGCAGTGAAAGCATGGCCATGAGTGGACTCCTACAATCCTCAATACCTATGCTGAAATTCATATTCAAAAGTGTGAGACCAGTTCAGCTTCCTGGAGAAGCATGAGACTCCAACACAGCCTCGCTAACAAGCCAAGCAGCCAAGGCTCACTGCTTCAGCACTCTAACACTCGGTGAAAAAACACAGGTCAGAACAAAAACACCATGAGGTGTCAAGACGACCCAACTTCTTACCAGCTCCAGTCCGAAACTGCCACGAAAGCCAGAGCAAGTCGTAGCCTACCATTTCCTCAGGTGCCCCCCTGGGTGTAGCGCAGAGGCACAAAGACAAGTACAGTCTGTGCTACGCACAAGGTCAGGTAGTTTCTCCCGCTTCTCAGAGCACAACCTGCTTTCACCCATCTTTCTCTCTTCAACTTAACAGAGGTTTGGCTCCTCCACAGACGGGTAACAGCAAGCTGTCAGCAGGTGCCAGCCTCCCACTTGCTTTCCCACGCTGAAGCAACTGAGCTGCTCCCAGCAGCGAAAGGCAGTTGTAAATTCCCTTGCAAGGGCAAACTTTTCAGCCTCCGCACCCCTCACCCACGCCGTGCTGGCTGAGCTGCCAGCGCCTCAAACTTCATAACCTCCGCAGGTCTGCTTCTGCAAGGCACAGTTTAGGAAATACCGGACAACATAAAATGTTGGTCCTTTCTTCCCGCACAAGTTTAGGATGACAGTGATACTTGACTAACCCGTGTGGGTGACAGCAGCGAGTTTTGATTTTAATTAATACTAGGTAACGTGCTCTGAAGGGCTCAGGCAGAAAATGCTTTAAAGGCAACTTGCTTCTCTACGTTAAGAGTGAAATACAAGCACTCGTCCATCTGTGGTTACAAGTGCTTTTATTACCACAGGAACCCAAATCTGCCAGCCATATCCCCTTACAAAACTCGGCCTGCTCAAACCCAGCAAGAATCCTCTCCCAGCCCTGAAAGATCCCCCTCAACGCCTAGGCAGGACAGGCGACCGGTCGGGAGACGCAGCGGCGTTTGCACAGAGCCACGCACCGAGCCCTCAGGACGGAGCCGCGCCTCGGAGCGCGGGGCCCAAGGCTCGGGCGCGGGGCGGCATCGCAGGCGGACTGCGCCGCCCGCCCGCCCGCCCGCCCGCGCGGGGCCGGCGACAGCTTCGTCCATGTCTCACCGCTACTTTCCCCGCCAAAGGCGCGGGGAGCGTCACCCCCTCGTGTCACCGCCGTTCCTCAGGGCGCCAGCCGCCCTCCCCTCCCCTCCCTCCGGTCTGCCGCTCGCACACGACAGCCAAGGGACCGAGGCACCGCCTTCGCGCCGCGCTTCCCGCGCGGCGACCGCAGGGCCCCCGACCAGCCGCTCCCGCCCCGCCGCCGCCTCAGCCCCGCAGCCACCGCCCGCCGGAGGCCGCGGCCGCCCGGCCCAGGCAGCGCCGAGCTCCCGGCGGACTCAGCCCTGCCGGTTTTAAACGGTTTTCACACCGCCGCCAGCCTCTCGCCGGGCAGCTCCCCGCCGGCGGCCTCGCCTTCCCGCCGCTCTCCTCAGAGCCCGCCCGCGGGCGGGGGCGGTGCCGCCGGCTGTTAGACGGAGCTCGGCCCCAGCTCCCGGCCGCAGACGGGCTCCTCACCGCGGCCGCGGGTCGACCCACGCGGGCTTAGCGCCGGGGCGGACAAAATTCCCCGCACGGCCCCGGGGAGCTGGGGGGAGGGAGGCGCGGCGGCGGGCCCGACCCCGCCGGAGCCAGGGCGCTGCGGGAGGGAGGGCGGGCGGGCGAGCGGGCGATCCGCCGCGCGTTACCTCAGCTGAGCGGGAACCGGGGCCGGGGCCGTGCCGGAGCCACCGCACCACGGCGCCGACCGCCACCTCCTCCTGCAGCAGCAGCTCCAAAACAGCCGCCATTCCCGGCTGCTGCTGCCGCCGCTGCCGCCGCCGAGCACGCGCACAATCCGCGACGGGGGGCGGGCCGGCGCCGGCTGCGGGCGGGCGAGCGAGCGCGCCACGCGCGGCCGGGCGGGCCCCGCGTCCGTGATCGCGTCCTCCCCCCCCACGCCGGGGCGGGGCGGGGCGGGGCGGCGGCGGGGATTCCCGCCGGGGTAGGCGGGCGGGGGGGCGTGGCCGGCGCGGGCCGGGGCCGGGGCCGGTCCCCCTCCCCATGTCAACACGCGGGGCACGGGACGCCTGCGCTGGCCCGTGCGCGTCTTTTCCTCTCATGCGCGGTATTTGCTTCCCCAGCAGGGCTCGGGGCCCGGCCTAGCGGCGGCGGCGGCACCCGCGGGCCGGGGCGGGGGAAGGGGCAGCGGCGCCCCCCGCGGCTCCGCGCCCGCCGGCGCCAGGCGGGGGGGGGGTGCTGCCCCGGCCCCCCCCCCCCCACCACCACCCCCCGCGGCGGAGGATGGCCGAGGAGTCGCCCAAGCGGCGCAAGGCGAATTTCAACGAGGCGGAGACGGAAGTGCTGATCGAGCAGGTGCTGAAGCACGAGCAGCTGCTGTTCGCGGCGGGGCCGGGCCGCGCCTCCCCGGGCCAGAAGCGGAAGGTGTGGGAGCTGATCCGGCACAAGGTGAACCCGGTGGCCGCCTGCCCCCGCGACGTGGAGGACCTGAAGAAGCGCTGGCGGGACCTGAAGCGCCGCGACCGCAGCAAGCTCTGCCGCCTCTCGCAGGGCTGCGGGCCGCCGGGTCCCGCCGCCCTCGGCCTCCTCCTGGCCCCCGAGGAGATGCCGCCCGCCGCCTCGCCGCCCGGCCGCCGCCACCACCTCCACCACCACCACCACCACCACCATCACCACCACCGCGCCTACGGCTCCCTGCTGCCCGCCGAGGCCGTGCCCATCGTGGGCGGCATCGACACGCTGGAGCTGCCCGGCGCCGTCGTGGGGGAGATGGGTGAGTTGCGGGACCGACCCCCGCGGCGCTGCCCCGCGCCCTCCGCCCGGCGTGTCCCCGTCCCGCCCCGTCCCGTCCCGCCGCGGCCGCCCCGGCAGCCGCTTCCTCGGCCTCCGGGGGAGGAACGGCGCTGAGCCGCGGCCGCAGCGGGCTCGCCGTTCGCGTACCAGCCCGCGGGCGGGGGGGCTGCGGGTCCCGGCCCCGCCTGAAAACGCCTGCTCGGGATAACCACCTTCTCTCCTTGGGAGCGCCGAACAGACGCAGACGCACGCACCTGGCGGCTTTCGCGCTGCGGGTCCAAAAAAGCGCGTCAAAGCGGCACCCGAAGCCGTAGCGGATCGGCCGCCGATGAGGCGTTAGAGCCCGCCGCCTGCGGTCGCGTCTCTAGCGCGAAAAGCCGTGCCAGCGTGCGGTCCTAGGCGGTCAGTACGAAGTGCTGCGGGCACGTCACTTCGTATGGACCAGGGAGAGGTCGCCTTAGGGCGCTGAAACGACCACCTTCGGTACCAAGGGATTTCTTGCAGTCACGGCGTTTCGGTAATGCCGTTACTGGTTACCGCGTGCAGGGCGGAGCGTGAAATGAGCTTGCAACGAGCTCTGTCTCGTGGAACCTAAAACCCGGCTTCCGTGGTGGGGCCGGTGAGGGATCTGTAGTGTGCAAATCTGTGGTTAACTGGCGAATGCGCCTTCGGGGTTTTCTTCCCACCTGTCGAGGTAATGTGCGTTCTTAAAGCACCAAAGGTAACGCAGCAGCGCGAGTTGTAGAGTCTCGGTTCAAGGACTAAGGTTAGCCCTTAGTGGACGAGCGCACGTTTCGCTGACCGCTAAGGTTGTGAGGTTTCTCACTGACTCTCCTTTGCTTTTCCTCTCCCCCCATCACCTCTAGGGTTTAATGACAATCCCGGCCCATCTCATCAATCCGGTCTTGAGAAGATGAACCTCAAAGAAGAAATAGTAGTGAAGGTGGTAGAGCCAGAAGAAAGCTCTGAGGACATGGCAGTGGTTCCACCTAGCCAAGAACAACTACCTTTTCTGGGGACATCAGGCGGTGGTTCCTCTGGGAAAGTAAAAGCCAAAACAAAAGGCAGGTCCCAGGCAGACCAAAATGAAATAACTGAAGAGGACCTCGTGCAGATTCAGCAGACCCAGATGCAGGTGATCCAGTCTGGCTTTGACAGTGTCAACCACAATCTTCGGCTGCTGCAGCAAGGCATGCAAGAGCTGAGTAACAGCCTCAGCATCATGGCGCATACACTTGTTGCTATCAAAAACGTCTACGTGAAAAACAACACTGGCCCGACCACGTATGCCACCACCTCTACTCAGACCACAGCTGGGTACCTGAGCCCGGGTTCCCCCCAGGTCTCCCCCGCTGAGGACAGAGGTAGAGCGCAGGTGGCTGGAAGCAGCAGCAGAAGCAGCAGCTGCAGCTCCAGCTCCATGTCACAAGAACCAGGTCCTTCCGAATTTCCTAGGCCCCCCCTGAGAACCATTAAGAAAGAACATCCAAATGGCTGCTACTACTTCTGCTTTGCAGATGTGTGAAAACTTGAATATATGTAAAGTGACTGTGGTGTTAGGTGCTGTTGTATGTTCTGCTCCGGCTTGTGACTTCAAAGGAGCAAAGTGGACTTGCCTCCCACATTTTTCCCAGTGGGAAACATTTCGCTATAGGTGGCATTAAACACTAATTACCAGTCTCCTGTTTGTTAACTCTGTTGCAGTTGGCTAATAATTTTCTTCCGTTCTCTTTATCCTCTTACTCTCTTAAAAACAAACAAAAAAACAGATTTATTTTGACTAAGACTCTTGTCTGTATCATCCTTTGTTTTATGTGACCTTTTGAAAAATAAAAGGCATGAGAGTTGGGTAAAAAAGTAACATTATCGTTGGTGACCAGCAGGAGCTGTCTTACACGAGTTGCGCAGTTTTTTGATTAAACAAACGTCAGAAGTAGTTGGTTTTTTTAAGTACTTGCTTTTTCTGATTATAGTGTTGGGGGTGTTTGCTTGGTTGTTGGTGGTTGGGGTTTTTTTTAAGCAAGTCTGAGCTGTGCAAGGCATCGCAGGGAGAGTTTGACATACCTGCTTAACTCTAGGAATGGTTTAGGACTGAGCTGTTGATTCATGAATGTACTCCTCAGAATTCACACAGCACTGCTCCACGGGGCTATTGTTCATATTCCCAGGTTGTCAAATACACTTTTTCCTCAAAGGCATTTTGTTTTACTGGACTAGCAGGGTAGGCTCCTTCTTGTCACATGACTAAAGCAGAGAAATACAGCAAAAAATAGTAATTGATGAGTGATGCCTGGTTTTGACATGGAATAATTTTTCCCCATATGGTTTATAAGCAGGCCGTATCTTCCAACAGATTTTGCAAGCCTTCTGGGATCAATACCACAACATTTGAAATACAGAGAGCAAGAAAGTTTCTGTATTGTTTTACATGAAACAGAAGTTAGATTTGCTGTTAAACAAATTGCAGGAGGCAGGGGCTGACTTTGCTCCAGGCAGAACAAATGCTCCTGCATAGTTTATGAAGCTTTCATTTTCACCTATCGGAGAGATGAATAAAATCTTCCATTCTCTTGACTATATATCCAAGGAAGAAGAAAGAGGAGTTGGAGCAAAAAGTAACCTGTTAAGTGTCAACTCGGAAACAAGCACAAAGGAATCATCCTAACGTGAAAAAGAAAAATCTCCTTTTCACATTCAGATAGGAGAAGAATATTGTCACTGGCACTATTCTTAAGATGTGTTTAAGGCTGGTATGTCTAAGGCTTATACATTAGAATTGCTTTACTTTGCACAGTTCAAAACTAGCAGCGGTGCTGTGTTCATATGTCCAGTGTCCATACTGGAGGGGAAATAAAAACCCTCTCATCTGCAATTTTATCCGATGACCTGAAAAATCATGCACGTCCTCTTCTTAAGCATTTATCACCAATATTAAAATTCTACAGATAAATTTGGCCAATAGCAATGACTAGCTGCCTCTAGTTTTCCAGTCATTTTGCTCAAGCATTCCCGCTGCAAGAATTCAGGAAATACAAATGACGTAGAGAACGGCAATGCAATTGTCCCTCTCCTAGCAGCGTAAGAACATGTAATCATAGGGTAAGATATGTCATTTTTGCAGTCAGCTTTGGCAGAGCACTATGCCATATGAAAATGTACTTTTAAGTACTTTCTTTTACTTCTGCCCTTACGCCATTATGGTGTACCAATCACACACACACGCCTCAAAAACTGACAGCTGCCACCTAATAAAACGTGAACTAGTCAATGTTGCTATCAAGTGTTTCCCTTCAGTGTCATAGATAGAGTAAAACACGGAAATATCTCACAAAATTAACACATAAACATGTACAGCACATTGCTAATTGGGATTAATGCTTTGAAGAAGAGGAGGTTCTCATTTTCAGGTTTACCGTAACAAAAGGAGATGGTGTGGGTGACAGGTATCACTACCGTATTCATAAATTGCTGGTTTTAAAAATGGGGAAAGGACTAATACTAAATCTGATTTTTGAGTCTATGTTGTTAAAAGCTTTCCAAACTAACTGGCTGGAAGCATTATTTCTCCCCCATTAGTACAGATGGGCTCTCTCGAGCAGTGTTTTCTGTAACTCAAGAAGGTACCCTTCAATTTCTATTTTGTTCTCATGGACAAAGCAGCCAATTAATGCTACTGTGACATTCCAGGTAGATTAGCAAAACGTGATCTAAAGTTTCCCTGGTCCTCTTGGGCAGCAGTGTGAGCTTGTCCAGGTTGCAACAGCCAATTCTTACCTGTCTGACTTTCTTGCAATGTTTCAGTTCTTTCTCCAGTTGTTAATTCTTGAATTTCGCTTACTACAGCATTTCTAGGCCAAAGGGGACAGATGTGCAGTCATTTGTCTTAAACATTTCTTGGTACAGAGGAAACCACAAGATGACAAGAACCCACAGCCTGGTGCAATCCCTGGCGCGATCTCTATGGTGCAGGCACAATGAAAGATCGACTGGCGGTCACGGCACTTAGCGGGGGCACCCGACAACTGACAACCCCCTAAGAACACATCTGCATGCGCAGCGGACTGGAGACATCACACGATCATCATGTGGGTACCAAAGTCTACGTGGCAAACGTGCCGTTGCCTTGACTCGGACTGTGTAAAATGGTACCATCAGGAGCTGGGGGGGGGCCCCCCCACCACCAAGACACCAATAATCGAGAGGACCAACAGGATGCCGCTAGATCCATGGGTGGTGATATTTTCTTTGTCTGTCTCTGTCTCTCTCTCTCCTCCTCTCTTTATCAAGTTGTGAAAGACATGTAGCAGGGGACTTGTTTGTCTAGTTGAGTTGTCCAGTTAAGTAGTTGCCATTGAGTTATTGCATCTAACCTCATGCCTTGTATTTTGTATTAATAAATTGTTAAACTGGTTGGCTGGTGTCGTTTCACCTTAATTCAGTCCAGGGGTATCACGAACTTGGTCGTTGGTCCCAAGAGGAGGGAGGCCATCCTAAATGACTCCTTTCGGGCCCCAACATAGGCAGAGCTGACTTGTGTGCACTACATAGCTTCCTCAAGTTCGAGTACAAATTTAAATGAGAGGCAGCTACAGTACAAGTGCAGGGAAGCACAGCAAGATCCGAAAAGCAGAGTGGGCAGATTGGATCTCCTGTATGAATGAAGATGACAAGCTAGGCAATGCTGAAAGACACTTCAGTGGCCAGACAACCACCAGACCTCAACATCGATCTGCCACAGCGTCTTTGTTCCAATCTTGCTTCTTCCCCCCAGTCTGTCAGTTATACCGCTAATGTATACTGGAGCCAGATCAAAACCACTCTTCCATTTCTGGTATGATCCAGATTTACGTAATGTTTTAAACAAGGAAAGATACTGAGCTACTTGTCGCCAGTACAGAGTGTGCAAATTTGTTATTTTCATCTTCATATTAATAGAGGTGGCTTGCTATTTCTTTATGCGCCCTTTCTGTGATCAAATGATGGTTCTGTTGGGAGCACCAAAAGCACATACCATCCAGAAGCATGCCATTAAATTTCTGGCTGCTCTTAACAGAAGATGAAACATCATTTTCTTGGAATGTTACTGAGTAAATGAATTCCCAATTTGTTTCCTGTCGTGTGAAGCCATTTGGGCTATTTATATAAATGACAAGAGCTAATGACCTGGTCAGGAAACTTGATGAAAATACTGCCAATGATTTGAACAAGGGCAGAGCTGGCTTTTAATTTGCCTTACATACAAGGCATAACAGTGATAAGGCCAAGAAAGAGATCCAGGGAATTTTCTCCAATTCTTCTGGACTTCCCTAAAAACCTTGTTCTGCTGCATAAAGAGCAGGCAGTATTTTCCACAGCATACAAGGACTAAGACATGCAGGCACATAAACCGCAAATAAAAATTGTGATGATATGATACTCTACTTTTAGCTAGTTTTACTAGAAAGAGAAATGAAAGGATCTTGGGGTAGCTTAACACTGCATTTCCACATAGCATAAACTGCTCAGATTCAGTAACAACTTCCGTTTATTTATTTCTCTGCTATCTGCCACTTCAGTGTATTGTACAGAAGATGACAGGTCTCCTCAAGAGGCTGTAAAAGCTCAGTCACTACATCCAGACAGCTGATCGCCTCCAAAGAAATCAAGTACAGTGGCCTCTGACTAAATAAGAAAATATAATTTTTAAGGGAAAAAAAAAAAAAAAAAAAAAAAGAAGCAGCAGCTGGCTTTTCAGAATGACAAGGCTGGAATCCACCATATTGTTACTAAAATTGATCTGATCTGGCTGTGGCAATCATTTATTGTTTGGCTGAATACGGACAGCATGGATAAGAGCAAGAGCAAATAGAAAGGGAGGTTTCTGAGGAGGCTGGTTGAGTTCTTCTATTCTTATTAATATACGACACATGAACCTACTAAATCAGTAAAACTTCCATTGATCCAATCATTCTGACTTGCAATATGAACATCTGACTCATATTACAGTAGTACCAACAGACACTTGCTTTTTCCTTTCTTGTAACAGAAAAAAAAAAAAATCACTGTCAAAGCACTTTCTCCATTTAAAGTACAGGGTTACAACAATAAAAAAATACTGAAAAAAATTCAGCTGAAGCTTTATAAATAATTACATCATTATACAAACACAATCAAGAACTGAAGTTTTGCATGCTGAATGAGTATTTTATTTAGAACCAGTTTATAAAAATAAAATACAAAATAATTTGAAAACAAAACTTAAAACATTGTACAAAGCCTTGATATGGTACAAATGAGAAAATAAATAATTACAACTTTATGTACAAATGACCATTACAAGGGCATTAACTCTTTATGTTCTTGGGTGCCTGAGCAAACTTAAAAGGAAAAGAATGGCTTAGAAGATTTCCAAGGAGTGGAAGAGAACTGCAATTACTGAGCAAGAGAATTTGAAGGACTCAACGTTTGTCTTCCTTAATGGTAACAAACAATCTTGGAACTGCATTCCACTTAATTTAATTATGCTGCAGATTTTACTATTGAGTACTTAATTTCTCATGGGGTGACAACATTGTATTTTTAATTAATACACAGATTTCATTCTTTGTGGTATTGCCCAGAGATTTTAGATTAGCAGCCATTGGCTGGCAGCTACAAAAAGTCAGTACTTGTCTGAAGGCATTGCTGGTGATTTCCTTAATTTACTAGTTTGGATATTCATAGGAAAGCATTTGAAAATTGACATCTCTTACCACAAGCACTGCAACTCACCTCTGGGCTGAGTCTATAGAAAGAAAGTTAGAAGCTGGGGAAGAATTTCAAATCTTGCTTTCTAGCCAAGGAAAGAAAAGAGGATGCAGAGAAGGCTGCTAGGCAACCAATCCAGATCTCCAGTCAGAGGAAAAAGATGTGAAATAGCCCCCAAAATTCCACCTCACCTTGTGTCAAACCTTTATGACCTTGCCTGCCAGGCAGCAGATACGGGTTTAAAAGGATTTGAAGCCAGGCAGACCGAACTAATTACACTGTATCTTTTGGAGCAAGCTGGTCTGCTGTTATTACAGCTCCTTTATATAAAAGTTAGGTCAAAGATCAAGTGATCTCAAAAGGAAACAAAACATCTGTAACTCAAATTAATTCCAGCTGAATTCCCACAGACAGTTGTGGACGATCAGGGCATCATACCAGTAATCCACTTGTGGTATTGTTTTAGAAGAAACCAGTTTGTACTCCTGGCCAAAGCTGTCTCTCAGCAGTAATTCTTACAGAAAAGTAGAGATCAAAAGGCATGTCATGTCATAATAGTAATAAAAAAAATAAGCATCTTCCAATTTAAAATACAGCAACTGCAAATATGATATTTATAGAGTGAGTTTATTCCTTTAGTCCCTAAACAGGGTAAAAAACCTCAACAAAACAAGACCCTATACTGATTTTAATTAAAGTTTCACCTGCACAAGAACAGCAAGAATTCCCAAGGGTCCAAGCTCTTCGTGTAGAGGAGAAACAGAAGCAAAATACATCAATGACGTGCTAACATCTGGGTTTGTCGCTATTACTGTTAAGAGAGAATGTGTTACCAACAATGGAGAGTAAAATCAGCCTACATGTTCAAACCTGGATGGCTGGAGTAATCGCCAAGTTAATACATTAAACTTCAAAACAATACACTCCTATGCATTTTTCCTTAAAAAACGAACACCTCAAAGGTTAATATTTAAAAGCCTGATTATTTAAGCCACAGGAAAATGAGTGATAAAACTTTTTGGCATTTGACAGTATCTTAAGATAATTCCAGACAATTATTACACAATCCAGGCTGACTTTTATATCATCTCTCTTTTACAAATGTTGTCTGTAGGGAAGACTGGCTTCACGCAGAGAGCTGAGGTATTCTTGTGTGAGGTGCGTGTTTATGCAATTTGCATGTATTAGCTGAGAAATGTATGACCTATGCCTATGTGTTGCATGTAGTCAAAACACTGAACCTCGCTTCCTTTTGCCAGCGTTACCAGTTACTGAAAATTGCAGTAATTGCAACCAATGACATTTGAGCCAAAAGCAAAACAGCAAACAAAACCCTTCAGTTCACTGCCTACTAGGTTAGCTAAAAAAAAAAAATAGAATAAAAATATTTTGCACTGTTCCACAAGTCTCAAACATAGGAACGAGCATCCAAAGCTTTTACCAGATGAAGAAAGGAATCATGGATAATCGTCAAGACTTTTATTTATATAGCTGACCGTTCTCTGACCACTCCTTGCAGTGGAAAAGGATACAGAGAACGTGCCATAGGGAATCACGGTGTTAACGAAAGACACCTAAGCAGCCCCTTGCTCACTGGAATTGAGAAGACAGGCATGGCTCTCGTCACCTCACAGGATCAGTCCTGCATGAAAAAATTAAGATTAATATATTATAGGCCTATAATGAGAAACCAATTTGAGTTTGAGCTCTCTTTTTTTCTCCTATTCCTTTTCAGAAGATTCCTCTCTCATTAAACATATATATAAAAATTGGAGGCACACATCCCTAGTTTGCCATTAGACACTTTTAAGAAATTGGAATAATCACTTCTTATCAGAATTTATGCCTCTTGGTTTTCCACAAAATTGTTCAATTCATTATGGAAAAATTCTGTTTACAGGAAAGAGTTTGTACTGTAAGTCTGGCTTTGTCTACATTCTCATCAAAGGGAAAAGAAAATATTTTTTTAGAAGCATTATAGTCAACCATTGCCTAAAAGTTACTGCAGTAAGGACTTACGGGAGTTTTGCCCAAGTAGGACTATAGGATCAGGCCTTGTAATATGGAAAAGACATAGAATCAGAATTAGGGCATAGCAAAATTATGGTAGATGAAGAGGAGATCAGAGCAAATCAAAGCAAAACAGGCCTTGGCTCACTCTGGCAAATGAATTCCAGTGAACAGGATACAATAGCTGAGACTGTTCCTACCTATATGTATATACACACATATGTATGTATGTATACATGTTTCTATATAATATACAGTATCTATATAAGTGTATATATAGATACACTTATGTACAAATGCCTATATATATATATATAAAATCAAAATTGTGTGTTTTCCCAGCTATAGTTAATACCATAATACTACAAATTGTAAATGATAGAGCTCTTGCAAGTCTTTTTCAGATGTAAAATATTTCAAGCTATTTTTAAATATATAGGACCAGATCCTCCCCTTTACATCAAGACTGTTTAGTGAGGTATGCGAGAAAGCTTGATCTCAAACATGCAGACTTCAAGGCAAGAATATGTCCAGGTTTCCCAAGACAGGATGTGGCTGGTGCCTATAATGAACGCCCCGAGTCACTCCCCAGGGGTTTGCCTCCTGAATAATGGTATATAACTAGCAGTTAAGACCTCATATTGCTCCTGCCTTTGAGCAGTGAATTTTCTATGCTTACCGATCTTGCCTAAGCAGTAGACAGGTGCCTAGCATCATACAACTTGCCAGTGTTGCTCTACAGTATTACACCTTCTATTACTTTTAACACGATTTTACTTAATTAGTAATCGGCATTTGTAATTAATAATGAGGTTTATTAATATTAATATAGATTTTTGAGGTTGCAACTTAGATTATACCATGCACTACTGCAGCACAAAAGTTTGTGTAAAATGTTCAGTCTTTTCAAGTTCTATTTTAGTTTAAAGGCCTCATGCCTCAATTTCTCTAAAAAAATGCTCCAGAGTGCTGGCCACAACACAGGAAACACCATAAAGAGGAAACACGTGTGCGGCATCTGCATCTGCTACATGTCATGGCTCCATTGCACTGCCCTCCAAAGAAATGGAGGCTTGAAGAGGACAAAGCAACGGCTCCTTGAATTACATTGTTCCCCAGCTAAAATCCCTGGGTAAGCTGCTGTGTGCTATGCAGAATAACTGTAACCGGTTTGTACAATGGAGAAAAATCTTCACCGTCCCTGAAAATTTTTTGCAGATAACCCTCCGTAAACCATTCATTCACTCTGCACAAGGGCCACACACATGTACGTTGGTGTTTTTATGCAGAGTCAGTTGCATATTCAAATATTGAAGCTTACTCAGTTCTTGATGATTATACAGGCCCTCTAGAAATATTAAGCTAATATTTATGCATGAGTTGATCAGCTGACCATTACCTAACTACATTAATTGATTGCTACATTAGACTATAGTAAGCAATTCCGTAAACTTTTGCAGGGAGGGTATCAAGCAATAAAAAACTCCAGAAGAGCGGGTAATTCAAGATAAGTTATTCACAATCATTCCTCCGTTCAGATCTTCATGATTTTCTCACAAGATCCTGTTGAATCCACAGTAAAAAGCAGCTGGGGATATACAGTCCTTTTACCTTTTTCTGCACTGAAAGAAGCCTGGGTCATCAATCATGACTGATATCTCTTTCTCCGTTTGGCATAGTTTACTATTTTTACATTGGCAAGTAGTTCAAGTACAAGTGAATTTCTACAGCATTGATTTATTTTACATAGTAATGTGTAACAATGGACAAGTCTGTACTTTGAAGACAGCATAAAAAATCCTTAGGTGTAATATTCTTTCTCACCTGCAAAGCAATTACCTGTTTCTGGATCCTGCTACACTGGAGAGAAAATATAAACACCTCAACTTCAGCATTCAGGCAAGGATGCATAAAGCTGGTACCTATTAAAACTGACCAAGTTAATGTAGGAATGAGCTTACAAGACCATAATAAATGCTTTTCAGAAATAAGGAGGAGGGGAGGAAAAATAACCACAGGCTGCCACACCACCTTAGCAAATAATTCCAGCAGTGCCCAGGGCAAAAATATCACAATGGGACCAAATTCTCTTTATGGTGTACCGTAGGGAAACATGAGGAAAACAGGAAGGAAAAGATGGAATTTGTTGTTGACACAATCATCTGTTAGATATTCATTGACTGTCACTGCTCCTATATGACAAGTATTCATAACAATTAAGAATTCACATTATGAAATAAAAATTAATAACCACAAGCCCTATTTGTAATAAGAAGTAATAATACCTTTGAGTCTCTGTTCTTGTTCCCTATGCAAATGGACACACAAAATTATAAAGAAAAAAGCAAGCTGCAAGACAAAACATTGGCTGGTTGAGAAATCAGCAGTCCTTCAATCTTGTATCAAGGTATAAAGGCTATTAGAATTTGTGCATTCCAGAAATTTTGGGGGGGAAATAGAAGATGTAGTGCCAAAAGTATTCAGGAACTAACAGAAAGGGAACTGTATTATTTGTGGTCCATAAATTACAAATGAAAAATGAGAAAGAATGAGTTTATATAAGCATGTACATATATGTATATATATATATAAATATTTATATTATATAATTTACCATGAGGACATGCAATTATTGGTATAGCCCCTATTATACAATATAATACAAAGGAATAGGACTTTCCAATGGTACAGTTTCTTCAGAAAAAGCAGGTATACCCTACCTATTGCATTCATCTGTAGTGCTTGAAACCTGAATGAAATTAAGGTTCCACACTGTGCTACATTACGTATGGGAAACAATATACATATTCATAGTAAGAAAAAAAAAAAAAAATCAACATAGTCTGACAAAGCAAGTGAAATTCAGTGCAGCTCCAGGGCAGCTTTAATGCAGCATTAGAATGTGTTAGCTCAGAGCCAAAATATTCCCTTTTTAATCCAAAGGTATTCATTTGGCAGAGATTAAATAAAAAAGCACAGATGCTGGCTGAAGAGGCATATGACTACAGCAAGCAGATCAGTAACTGACAAGTCTCCTACACATCCAGCGTTCCCACAACAGGGATAATTAGGGAGAGCTGGCTGCATCTTTCTCAGGCTTGCGTTCTTGTGTGTTACTATTCCGACCCACTATTCTCTTCTGAATATACCAAAAGGTGCTGTACCGTTATGTTCCCTACAGAGATCCTGTAGAGCACAAGAGACTATTAAGTAACTACAAAACAAAGTTAGAGGAATTAGACACCACGGACTTTACTCACAGACAATGAAGCTTGGCTACCAAAAAAAAATTTGGGCAAAAGAATTACAAGAATCCAACAAAAAAGTACCTCAGATTGCTTTCTACGTATTTTGCTTTGATGACTAATATTCTTACCCAGATTCTGTACGGGTGTCAAGTATATTTCTGTCACCTATAACCTACCAAGTTCATGAAGTAGACAATCTCCTCATCTCTGTTTCTTCTCTCCTGTTTTTATAAAACAAATGACCAAAAAAGCAAACCTTGGTTGGTAATCATCTCTGCATGGTAAGATCAACTATTTAAATGATCCCTAACTAATGGAAAAACAAAAGCTAGCGATAACAAGGGTTCTTTTTGCAGTTAAGGGAAAAAAATGTACTTCTGTTTTCTAACTTGTTTTCTAACTTACATTGCAATTTATTGTAAATCTGTAACATTCAGTGAAATGGAGACATCTTCTCCTTTCTCTCGTTTCCTAGACAGGAATGCTTTTCCAAATTCTACCAAACACAGTTTGAAGAACCCCTACTATGACTCTCAAAGAAGTGTATGAGATAGAACTGAGAATTAGCTTCTTGGATCCTAATCAGTACTAAACAAGTAAGGATATAGCTATAAAAATACCTCGGTAAGTGTTAATATTAATTTTTAAAATGTCATCAGTGTGAAGAAGGGGCAAGGTACCTTCCTTAGGTAAAAAATCTGTGTCATGGTAGATGGGACAAGATGAGCACTGAGTGACTCAGAGATGTGTGCAGCTCAAAATAGAAGAGGCTTACAAGGTAGAAATACCATCATCTTCTAAATTGTGTGCTTTTTTAAAACTGCAAAGACATGCTTGAGCAGTACTTATCTCCCAAGTGGTGACGTCATTTTGGGAATAACCATTTCAGGTTTTCTTACATACTCCTTCAGTATGTAAGGCCTTAAATAATTAGGTGAAATCTTCTAGCTAGGTAAACTAAAAACATAGAAATAAATACCCTTTTAAAACACTCACCTTAGAGATATTTTTAACTCTAAATGCATTGCACCTCTTTGACTACCTAGTCATTCTTATCCTGGCGTCTACTTTCCCTCTTGTGGATCTGCTTGCTGCCTGCTCTTAGGCAATGCCTGGCCACTTATTTACACAGTATGGTTTCTCATGAATAGTTTATGATGCTTACTTTCTTTAAAAAGCGCAGATTCAACACCTTTTTTTTTAATATACTTTTTTTGATTATTTTTTTAAATACACAGTACACAGACACAACATGCATCAGATTTAGGAGGAGGCTTTATACCTGTCAAGGCCCAGTTCCTATCTGCTAAGCTTAGTGGTTGATTTGCTCTTTCCTGTGGGAGTCTTAGTGTTTGGGGAATGGTGGAAGGAACTGCCAGATCCTTTCAGACCATTCTTGCTTGGTTTGTTGCAGCAGTGCTCTTGTTGGCAGGATCTCCTAGAAGATGAGGAGCCTGAATGGCTAGGAGGTGATTTACTCCTCCCAAGATGTGGGGAGGAACTCCTCTGATCATGATGGGGTCTCCCAGCCCGGGACGGAGAAGAACTGGCAGTACGGGGTAAAGAAGAGCTCCTAGGGGAGGCACTGGGACTGCGTCGGGGGATGACAGGGCTTTTGGGTGGTGTTTTTGGACTATGTGGAGATCCTGGACTCTTACACTGGGTAGAACTCCTTGGTCTTTGAGATCCATTCTGTAGGATTTGAGCCAGACGAGAGATAAGATCTGAGTCCGAGCTGCTACTCCCTAGGACTCTGTACCTGCGTAACCTTAAGAAGAAACGAAGAAAGATTATTTCTGTTCCCATCTATTCACTAAAGTTCATATAGAAAGAAACACAGTATCACTAGAAACTAGGGATGAGCTTATATTGCAGACCAGACATCTGGAGCGGAACTTCCCTATAAGGTAGAGGTGTTTGGATCTAGGCTTTGGCTTCTGTGCTGTTCAAATCAACACAGTATTTATATTTGCATAAACTCACTCACATAAACAGCCTAAGTGTTTACAGGACAACTGAAATTTGCTGGTGGTGCTGGAAGAAGCACACTGAAGAGCAGTGCTTATTGCCTCTGTTTCGGAGGGGTACATCCATTCCTGCACACCATCAATACACTCCTATACATAATTTTAAGGAATGACAAGGCACACCACAACTTCCTTCAGAGGATTTCACATTACTGTATCAAAATTCTCCTTATCCTGGTAACGTAGGCACTGAAGAAACTAGATCATGGTTGTCTGTATACAGAATTGGCAAAAGTGGCTTCTAGAATTCACTCTGCCCTCCTTTCATTAGTTGTTTTTACTTAGCCATGACTTGAGCATAGCTAAGTCAATACTGATGTCTGGAATCTCCAAACCCAAATACTTAAAATGTCTACAATAAGAAGTGTTTAATTTTCAAAGGGCTGGATAGGACAGATCCTATTGATTCCTCTGGGTTTGTGAATAACCAACAATTCCAGAACAGTGATCCCACTTTAAAAAAAAGTGTAAAGATTTAGTTATAGATTGACAGGTTTCAAAATACACATCTATTGATGTACAAGGTTTAACAGTGAAGCAGGCTCATTCTTGTGTAACAGCCTCTCCTCATTTGTTCAAAAATGTAAGATTACTCAGAGAATTAAGACCAGCATTTTTTAAAAATTAAAGGATGGAACTTCTACAGGATTACATGCTGCACAGTAACTGCAGTCTAGCTCAAATCCATTTTCAACCTGAAAACCTATTTCTATTTTCTCTGCATTACCTAGCTTCTACCCCAGGTCTAGTAGGCGGTTTTCCTGGTGGTGGCCGAGGAAAGAACTGAGCTGAACTTGAATTGGTGACTTGATCAGTGGTTGCCCAGGACACTGGCCTTGGAATCTTGCTTTTTCTGGACTGAGGGCTACTTGGAGATAAAGAGCTATCTTCTGTCTGCTTGCTGAAATGAGAGTCCAGTGTCAATCTAGAAAATGAGGATAAGACATCATCCTCAGAAAATGGTACTGGAGCAGCAGCCATTTTTTCCTCCAGTGACTTATCAGAGGCACTTGAGAGGTCACCAAGGAAAGATTTGAGCTGTCTCTTTTCCATAAGTAGTCTGACCAAGTCTGTCTGATGGGCCTTTTTTAGAAGAAGCTTTTCCTTTGCTGAAACAGGAGAAGAGGACTCTGATGTTGAGTCTATCTCTTGTGCTAAAACTGGGATTCGGCTCTGCCTGAATACAAAAGGAGATTTAACTAAGTCCTTCTTAGATCGATGAGAACTCTCATTTTCTGAAATGCAGTGGAATAACTCCCCATTTCTGGGAGCATTTTTCTCTTTTTTGTCCTCCTGGTGCAAAAAAGTAGTAAGAGCCACTTGGTGGCATTTCAAGTCTTCGATATGGACTTCTTCCTTATTAGAATGAAAACCATTTTCCTGAACTGGTGCTATTTTGCTTGCCTGTCTATTAGCATGTGGGTTGGTAAGTCTTGAGGGAGAAAATTCTGATGTTTTAGGTGCTATCGACTTCAGAACCTCATCTTGATTTGGCACCAAACAGACGGGCCTTGGCTTTGATTCTTCAGCAGCGTCAGTATTCGTTAGAGGTTCTTCCTCTGCAGATTTTGAGTTTCCTGGCAAAGAATTCTGTTCTTTGCTTAGCATTTCAATGGCATCCTCAGAAACCACTGGAAGCCTTTCTTTCTCAGCCTCCTCTACAGGAATATTTTCAAGTTCTTTCTCTTCCTGTATCCCACTACGTTGTTCAGGTAGGTCCTTTTGGCCACAGTCCAGGTTGTTGACATATTCTTTGACAAGTCCTTCCCCGTCAAGCACCTCTTGGCTGATATTAAGTACCAAATCTGGTCTGCTGGCACTAGCTGGAAGTGTGTCTTCTGTCACACCCAAACCTGGCAAACTTCCCTTTGGAGAGGAAAGTTCCACGGTGTGTTCTATAGACTGAGCATCCTGCTCTCTTTTCTCTAGCTGGTGGCCATAATGAAAGCTCTCTGAAGCAGACTGTGTGGATGCCACTGAAGGTCTGGGTATTGTTATCTGCATTGGAAAATTAGAGAAGGAAAAGGTGAGAAACTCAGGAGTGTTATACAGACAACATTCTTTAAATAGCATTTGTCATTCCATGTCTTCAAGATACATTACATAATGATTCCTATGAATCGCAATGTTCAAATAATACCTAACTTCATAATTCACATCTAGATAATTAGAAAAAAAGGTACTCTATCATGCCAAGACAGAAATGTGTAACAAGTAAAAACAAACATATTCTCAGTGGAAAATGTTGCAGTTACCAAGTAACCCTCCTGGAAATGAGATCCAGCCTAACAGGTAGGCTTTTTATTTATTTTACATTAGTTTGAATACTCTTTGAATAATCTGTATATAAACGTAAAATCTTTAACAAGTACACAACAATATTTTTAGACAAGTACAGAAGACAAAGAACACAGTGAGTTCCAGATTCAGGAATGGACTTAAATTTTAATTTAGGCAGAATTTAGATACTCTGTTAACAAAACAATTAATAAAAAACTTTATTTACCTAATTAAGTACATCCATACCCATAATACCTACATTTTTGTCCAGAAAAAGTTTCCTGAGTACCCAAATTTTAGCTATTACCTTCCCTATAGAAGCTTATGCCTCATTTTAACTAAGCAACCTGGTTAGGACAGGTTATCTCCTCACCTAAGGCCATTAAGAGATTCACAAACTAAATATTCACACATCCAAATCCCCTAACAGGTCTAATCCAATCGGTATGCTTAAAGCACTCCTAAAACCTATATATAGTACCGAGTTGGAGTCCCTTTGAAAAACAGTTGGTTATGATGAGTGCTGCCTCTAGTGCATAGCTTAATTGTTAGAGCACATATCCAGGAAGTGGGAAACCCGCACTCATGTCTCTCCCCACCTAAGGGACATAAGCCCACTTCCCCCAGTTCCCATCAAGTATGGACAAAACCAGAATGGAGTTACTTCTCACCCTCCCCGTTGATGTCAGGCCACTGCACAGACAGAAATGCAAGAGTCAAGAGGTCAGAGGGTGAGAGACCACACACAAAAGTGAGAGGAGTTTTACCTCTACGGCCAAGGCAGGAACATACTCTCATGTGAAGAGGAGTCCTAGAGTCTGGTTTATACATATTGGATTAAGTCATTTGGTACAAACAGTAAAAAATCAAGGGGCTACCCTTACATCTTTCTCTATATGGACTGAGAGTTCAGCTCCTTTTTCTCTGGTGTTCTTTAGCCTCATGAATCTGACACAGTTTGAGTTTTTTGTACTCAACAGAAAGCGGAAGACTGGAGTCTTGGATTGGACATAAGAGTCTTTCTTGATGCACTGATGGTAGAAGAGACAACTAGTGGTAGCCTATTAGCAGCGTTGCCGGGATTCTGCTATGTTATAAGACAGATTTCACTTGACCTTGTTGCAGAAATTATACATGCTGCTGAGCTTAATGGACTTTTGCAACAGCTAGTACATTGGTACTGCTGGGTGGTAGAAACCAAGCTCATCTGTCAGGACCCATACAAATTTATATTGTGTACTCAAACTTTACAAATACAGAACAACTCTTCAAAATAAGAAATGGGAACTGACAGTGAAGGAGATATGCTCAGATTTCCCATAAGAGTATAACAGCTTCATTGAAATTCTTGCTGATTTCTTTTTTTTGCATTTTCTTCATAGTCCTGTATAACAAAATTTCCATCATTATGGGTGCACATGTACCTCCATGAAACACAAACATTCAACTGATATTATGAACCGTCCACTAGAACAAAACATGAAACACAAATCACAGGCATAAAACTGAATTAAAGAGGTGTCAATTGTTTATGTTAAAGAAATTATTTCTTCACTATAAAATATATTCTGAACCTCTCTAATTTACCTAATGCCATTTTTGAACCTTAACTTAAAAATGTGGAATCATATTTTTGAGAAATTTGGAATAAAATTTGGAAAAAAAATATTTTCTTAGTTTTATAAGTAGGATTAGCTGTTAGGCTACAGAAAGTGGTATTTTTCGGGGGTGGGGGGGTGGGGGGTGGGTGGGGGTGGGAGGGAAGAGCAGAAATGTAAGATAATTGAACTCTTGTTTTTCCCAAGTAGACCCAAGCTGTCTGTAGCATCTTCCCCAAGGTGAGATTTATTGAAATAGGGGAAAAAAACCCCAACAAACAAACAAAAAACAAAACCCAGAAAAAAACACTGAGACCTGCAGCAAGAGGCTACTTTTTGTCTCCCTAAGAATTTGTTTTCAAGTATGGGCCAATGCAGTCCCTTCATGTTTGCTGAATTAAAATGGTACATTGAGAAACGAACTGAAGTTACTTCGTTTCGGCAAAACAGTCCTCCTCATCTCCTCTTACTCTCAGTCTGGGTTCTTTCCTCTGAAAGAAACACTACTTCCCTTTTGAGTTAGAGAAGTCCTTCTTACTTCAAAAGCTTTCTTGTGAGGCAATCCAAGCACATCAGTTCAGCTAAAGAAAGAACAGAGGAAGTAGAATTTTTTTAAAAAGCACCTTTTCACAATTAGGTCAATTAGTGCCTAAATCTTGAGCATTAAACAAAAACAGTTTAGCAAGAACTCTGCACAGAAAGGAAAAGGGTCAAAAATGGAGAAAAAAATTAAGAAAAAAGGTCCAGGAAACAGGGTAGCTATTCCATAGGTTTCCATACATCTCTAGGAAGTTGCTCTGACGCAACGTATCTCCAGGTATCATTCATTGAAGGACTCGCTTTCATATGACAGAGGAATATATTTTGGCCTGTCACACAAAAATCATCAGATCTCTTAGAAATTCTCAACTACAAGCTGGGTAAACGTGGGTTCAGGAACTTTTAATGCAATCTTGTCCTTGGAATAGCAAGTTCAGATTTTGGAGAGATCACTTGGGCATTTGCTGTCCACTCAGCTCTGTCTCCAGCTTGTTTCATACCTTGTTCTCCAGGGCTGCAGATGGTGTCTCCAAAGTAAGGAAATCTGGTAAAATATTTCCTTTTCCAAACTCTTCACTTGATGAGCTAGTCTGGTTGCCAATTCAAATAACCCGGGAATCAAAAAAACACAGCTGTCTTCCACATATCTGAAGAAGGATGGCTTCCCTTAGAATAGAATGGTTCTGGTGTCCTCTTCATTTTCAGAGGTAAGACAACCTTCCTTATTTGCTTTTAGAAGGATATTTATCTTCTTGGTACATTTCCAGAAGGGCTGCAATTGCATTTAAATCCTCCTTTGCTTAAATATGTTTATATGGAAACTCCTCTCCTTGTGACCTCTCTCTCATATGTCAATTCTTTGTTAGGTGAAACCAACTTTGATCTGAAATTTATTTACATTTTTCAAGAGACTTCATATCCTTTGCCACATCTGGGGAGAGAATTTCCTAGTCTTTCAGGCCTATCTTGGCCAATCCAGATTTAACCCTTACACCCAAGAAATAGAAGAGTAAGCTTGTTGAATAACCCTACAGTAGAACAGGCAGGAGCTATTTGTGAAAGAAAAACACTGAACAAGTGGAGGAAAGAAAAGGATACTGGATAACTAAGTATCATCAAAGACTCAGTACTACCGAGTAGTTCACAGTTTCAGAAATGGCTTTTTGAACACATATATCACTTTCTTGATTTGTGGTCACTAACAAACAAAAGTTCGTTTTCTCAGATGGTCAGTAAATCTCTTAGTGGTCTTCTCAAAGCACAAGAATTAAATTATATCCCTGTTGGGCTTGACATTTCATCTATATGTGCAAGAAATTTAAATGGGTAATCATGCAGAAGTGCCTTTCATGCAAGGATTGCTACAACTTCTGGTGCAGCTTTAAGAGAGAAACAAAAGAGCACGTCCGATTTTTAAAAAAATCTGGGAATGTGTATGAGAAAACAGAACTTGTATAGAACTGAACCCTGTTAAATCATGGAATGGTTTGGGTTGGAAGGGACCTTAAAGATCACCTAGTTCCAACCCCCCTGCCATGGGCAAGGATACAAATGCTTTCATTTGGAAGAACTTGGATGTAATAGTCAATTATTGAAGAAATGGAAGAGGCTTGTAGACAACCCTCCTAAGGCTCCTTGTAAGATTTCTTTGGGTAAAACATCAGCTTCTTTACAAGGCTAGCCACTACAGATAACTTCATGATTCACACTATGCAGGATTTTAAGTAAAAAGACTGGAAGAAGTTTTGAATCCCTTAAAACAATTAAAAAAAAAAAAAAACCCCAACATGTAGCCTTAATAATCCCATAAATAGTCTCACTCTCTTGTTTGTGAAACCTTGCAAGACAGAAGTCATCATCAAGGAGTCTGAGGAGGTCTGATCCTGACACATGCAAAACACACCAATTTAAATTATCATTTAGTCTAATTCAGGGAGATGGAAATCTCAAGGTTGTTCAATACATATCTAGTTACAAATCAAACAATACATGGCCTCATATGTAAAATTAAAAAAATCCATCATAATATAAATAATCCTCATACTTTCTTTTCTCTGCCACTAATTAAAATCTTATCCTACGAGATTTCTATGGCTAATCATGTCATTTTTGTAAAACACTGAACCTGAGGAACAAAGATTACAATGTGATATGGGCAATTCATCCAAGAAGAAAAATGTGGGGAATAGAATTTAAAATGCTGCCTCTCAGCTCACTATGATAATCAGTTTATAACACTATCTACCAGATTATCGCAATTCCCATACCTCAACAGAAGTTATGTGACACAGCAGATTACTGAAAATGGCTGAGACAGTATATGGAACAATGAATTTGAGGTTCTCCTTTCATTCCAAAACATTTGAATGAAATTATTACCACCATGTTCTTGAATCCTTTGGCCTTCCCTAATTAATTCCTTAATTCCTTTCTGATTTGTCAAATTGGCACTTGACTGAGACGAGAAATTAGACTGTATTTTCTTCAATAAACTTTACAAGATGGTCAGTGGGATGTTAAGAAGGAAAAAGAACAAAACAACAACAACAACATAAATATCTCTCGGACATCCTTTATGACATTCGACAAACCTTCCTCCCTTTAAACCTTTGACAGGCTGCAATAGCAAGTGATATGCTTGGATGAAATCCTCTATGAAGATATATAGAGCAAATTGCAGAGGAGTGAAATATTGAGTTTTTGTCTGCAAAGTTGCTAAGTCTGAAAGATCTAAAGGTGTGAATATGGATTATTGTACAATACCAGCAGGTAAACATCTGACCTCTCAGCAATAGCTTCTTCTCTCCACTCACGCAGTCTGTTACTTTCGCAAGCATGTCAAGTGCTGTCAGGACTTCAGGCCTCTTAGAAACATGGTGTACAGATCTGTTGTTCAGCTAATCCTGTCATTATTTGTAACTTCTCACATTAATAAGCCATTATCATACCACTTGACATTCTGAAGACACTTTACCTATACTCTTCAGAACCTCTTTCCTACCTTAGTAAAGTTTGTGTATCTATGAGAACAAACCTCATGTATCTTTTCTCTTTTCCCTGCTTCTCTTTTTTATCTATTGTTAGGTCTATCACCTACCAGGAATATGGCTAATGTTAGTATGAGTCTGCAACCTCTACAATACCAAAAAACCTCCCTGAATCTTTCCAGTTCACCGGCTTGCTCTTACTTCATGAGTTTTTCTTTACTTATGTCACTTAATTTCTATTTCCTTGCACAACTACATGCCTCTGCAAAGAAATTTGAACTGCAGTTTGTACGGAAGCGTAAAGGGTATGTTAGCGCACTGTCCTGTAATTTACTGCCAGTGTCATTCTCATGTGAATAACCCACTGCTATGCTTACATTTCTGTAGGCAACTCACCCAGCTTACTGTTCAGAACAGCCCTTCTACTTTTCAAAATCCTCCCTACTTACTACTATCATTCCTACTGACTTTTTAGAGTCTAATCCTTTGTATCTCTTACATTCCCTTCCCAGATTAAATTCACAGCATGAAGAAGTTAATTATAATTAATTATAGATTTACTGAACTACATTGGCTATTTCTACAGATAGACTAATATGGGGAATAAACAGGGGAAATATATGGCTGTAATTCATGGTGTTATGGAACATAAGACCAGAGATTATTGTAAGTTTTGATAGCAAATCCCTTTCAACAGTCCCATATATATGGTACTGCAAGCATTGCAGGCATTTGTAGTAACTGGTAGTCCCCAGGATACTACCTTCTGTTGTTAAAAATTCACCCGACAGGCCCTAATCCTAAACTAAAGAGAAGTAACATATGAAGGCTTACTTACATCTATCGGAAAAGAGGAGCACGTTGCTCTCCACAGCTCTTCAGATATATTCTTTCTGCTATTCTATAATGTTAATTTTTGCATTGATTTATATTGAAGTTGCAAGAAATGGGAAGAGGATGGAATACAAATGCACAGCTGTGAATGTACAAGACAACTGTGTTTTCATATTCTCTAATGTGATGGGTATCTTTTGAGGATAAAGAATATATATAAACATCTGTGTGTACAGTCTTTCTTTAAGGCTTATTAATCATCGCTTAATTTCAGTATTCTTTAGATGTCTTCCCTTTTCAGTTACTCCTACGCCACTTACCAGGTAAAGGAAGATTTTTTTGTTCTAGCGTAAATCCATTTCCTCACACATCCAATAGGGCAAATATTGATTGCTCTAAAAGCAGTATCTTTAATTGCTTTTAGAGAATGACTGCCATCGTAATAAGTGGCTAATTAGCCTGGTAATGTGACTAAAACAACTACTCATTTAATTTGAAACTTCTTCTACATAACGCATAAATCAGTTGAAGAATATTTTTGAAATTTACTTACATTGTTGGAGAACTAGGAAGCAGCAGCACTTACAGACTATTACTTCATAACACTCACACAATACTCCTGTCATATACTCCTATTAAAAATGGGCCGGTATTGTAATATTTTACTTGAGCTCCACAGAGGCAGTCTGTTTCTAACAAAGAAAGCATGAATTTGCCTTAATGCACAGTTCAGATATGTGAAAAGATGGCAACTGAAGCCTATTTCACCTTCCCATCTCATGCTATTATTTCTGTCTTTACAGAAACTGAATTCCTACTTTACCATGGTTATTTTCTAAGGTCAGAAAAGATCCAGAGATTAAGAACTATTTTCAGAAGCCTAGCCACATGGAGACTTTTTCCTCTGGAAAGCTAGAAACTACTGATTCCATGAGGATTGTGGTTTCATTAACAAAGCCAGTGAGTTCCTTTCACACTTAAAGTAGCACAATATACTCAGCATTTCTAAAACTAGATTTTATAAAATATCTAACAATCTTCAATAGGACGTGAATTAGTTCTCCATGAGAGGTTATGTTCAAGTATACTTAGGTACTCAGTTAAGAAGCAAAATAAGTCACTACAAATTAGAAGGTTCCTCCTCTAACAGAGGACACATTAAGTACAAAATGACATTTATTTATTAATTAATGGTGCAACCACTTTTGATATATAAAATGCAGTTAAAATATTTTCATAGCTATTATTATCATAGCTAATAACAATGTAAGCATCTTTAAGCAAACCTCGTTTTAGCAGCTAGCTGAGAGAAACATATTAGTATATATTTTCCTCTAGAAACAATTTTTACTTTTGAATAATCTTTTTGAAAGGTAAGCTCTATATTAATATCTGTCCCTACAGAAAGAATACCTGCAATTTTCAGAAACAATAAAAACACAGGCTAATACTTCCTCAGGAAGACCCTGAACTCTCATTTTCAAAGCCACATTATACCTTGTTATTAAGGACCAGTACTTTTTTTTTTTTAAACATAGTATCTTCTTTGAAAAATTCATTTGAAACACTCTATTCTAAACCCAAGTTCAATCCAGGTAAATAGTCTTTCTTTGTCATGAAAAAAAGACATACACAGAGACTCTCAATCACATAAAACCTGCTTTTATGCGTAATAGCAGTGGGGTCTGACTACTACTCTTTGATAAATTCTGAATATTCCTCTCCAACATATCAATTCCAATAAAGGATCATTACGAAGTATCTGTTAATTCATACATAAGATCTGCCTTAATACCCATGCGCAGATTTCAAATAAGTCTATTTTTTCTGTTTGTATCCGATTCCTATGAGCCACTGTCTAATTCTAGGTTACTGCTGTGCTATACTTATGCTTCAGTTTTGCTATTTACACTATATTTTTGATTTTTTATAAAGGTAAAGTACCTTTCATATTCAAAGAGCAACACTCTATAAAAAAGCTCCAACAACACACTAAAAAAAAAACCAACAAAATTAAAGTCTTTCTGACTTCTGATCCTCCAGTCAGACAGTGAATCCACTCATTTGTATGTTGTAATAAACTAAATCCAGTTCTATCCAGTTACAAGATTGGCACTATATAAGCACGTTGCCCACAGTTGTGTTATGCTTGCAAGGGAGAGAATCTGTGAGCACTAAAATTTCCATGAATGAATCAAACATACTGGAAGAACTGATGAAACCCATATACATGTGTGCAGGTATATTTTAAATAAAAATTCTAATTTCAGCAGGATTAAAATCACTGTACACATAAAATTTCATTTTCAAACTTGAAACCCAGATTAAAATTTTCTTAAAGTCTCTCCTCAGAATTGTCAGGATCTGTTTGAAAGCATTATGGGTTTTCTCAAGCCCACAGTGCACTACCACCAACAGTATTTGTAATTCACATAAAGAACTAGCTGCTTTCAGTCTGCTTATAAGCATGCTTAATAGCTATCCTTTAGAGAAGACAGACCTCAAGATTTGAGTCTTATCTATAGTAAGGGTCCTTCTCTTTTCTTACAATGTTTTTTTATATATTCTATCCTCTGAACACAAGGTTTTATAGTCACAAAGTTTGCAGACACAAAGATGCGATGAGAATCCAGCCTATCGTTTAAAAACAAAATACCTAAAACTTTTGGCAGCCTGTTTTGTTACATAGTTTTGCCTCTGTGACCAGGAGTGATGATAAATGTAAAGCACAGTTCCATGAAGTAGTTACAACACAGCTGATTCCATCCAAGCACTCAAGTGATCTACAGTATAATACATGCTGCCAGTTAGGTATTTAAGCTCCTTAAAAACACTTACAAGGGCACTATCAGTTTATTCTGATTCTGTTTCGGTTGCTAACCTGGTATTATTAAGATTAGATATACCAATAAGGTAGTGTCACTTTAGCCAATTTGTGAGCTCTCTACATATATCATGTTCTGTGTTTAGAAGCTGCCTGGAAGCAGTCAGAGCAGCAATAGTATCGAATTGCCAAATACTAGAAGTTTTAATAATGATGTGAAACTTGAACCAGTTTAAAAATTACATAGTGGTAGCTTAGAAATATTAGACCTCCACTTAGCGCTTGTCCTAATTTTAGTGGTTTCCCTATTGTAAAAAGTTCTCTCTTACTTCCATATGACATATCTATCTAACCAGGAGAAAACGCTAAGATGTTGACAAATTCACAAACTCCAAATAAAGAATTTTCTTCCTGTAATTCCAGTTGGACTAGTATCATATGCAATTTTAATGATAGCAGACAAAAGATTTTAAGAGAGAAATATATCTTAATTAAAGATTATCTTATGGATGATATTACAGACAATATCTGCAAATATATATATACAATATTTATTATATTAATTGGATCAATTATACCTTAATTATGTGAGAAATAATCATTAGTCCTTGGGCATTATGCTCTGAATTGTAACCACCTATTTATTTCAAAAAGATTACTGTATGAATTGTCATCATGGAAACAATTGTTGACCCAGTTGACCAGCTCTCCATGGGAAATCCCACAGACCATTTAGCTTTCCTGAAACATCCTTACGTATTCTATTTTAATGAAATTATGATGCTAGAAAAACGTACTAAATCACGTTATGTTTGGGATAAGATTGGCATTTTAAAAAAATTTTTAAAAATTGACCACTTCAAGGACAGACAAGAATAGATGAACCATGTGGTTATGAATTTTGGGAATCTTAAAAGTACTGTGGATTCCAGAAAACACAAACATTTAAAACAATTAATAACTTTTTATAGGGGTTTTTTTCCTACATGATCAGTGTACGTGGATGCTATTACCAAGGCCAATTTATTGTCCTGACCTTCACTATGACTTTTCTCCTGCTTCTGTTAGAGAAACCTGCTGAAGGAGAATGGCCAAGAGGGTTCTGTCACTAAAAATGGATGTGTTCTATACAGGAAACATACTATTTGAAAAAAAATAAGATGTTCATACTGACTGCTTGTCCTCAACAGTTAATTCCTTAATTTACAACTTGGAAAGTTTCCATTGAAAGAACCTAACATGCTGTAAATTTTAGTTCTTCTTTATACCAAAGGCAGATGTAAAAAAGCACGCCTGAAGAATTTCTCTCCCTCAGACAAAAGACCCTATTAAGCCTCAAAGGCAGCATTTAGATTTCTATGTATCAAGCAATTGCCTCTGCCACTTGGATAAAAACAACAAATAAAACTTTTTACTTGTTTTCATTAGAAAGAGAGTGTGTAGATGAAAATTGTTCAAGAAACATCATTATCAATATAAAATCCAGTTGCTTAAAAGAATGGGAGTAACCTGTGAGCTTATATGCATCTTCCAGGCATCCCCTTTTTTCTTCTAAAATAATGCTTCCTGATATTCCTCATCCTATGTATTTTTGTATGAAAAATCCACATAGTCCAGAGAAACTTACTAATGAAGAAAATCATGACACTGTAGCAATGATCATATGTCAATTGCCTTTCAAGAACCTAACAGTTACAACTGAAAACAGTAAGAATTCTCAATCTGAGCTTGCTTTTGAATCTGGTCATAAGCATTATCAAACACTTTCACTGATGATAAGTGAAGGTTGTAACATCACAGCAACTTAATTTTCAGGCTAAAATTTTCAGGCTAAAATGTACTGAAAAATTAACAGTTATTAACAGTTACCCTGTCATGAATGAGATGGTATAACTTCTGCACATTTTCCTTACTTCACAAAATCAAATCTACCGTGTATGAAACAGCTCCAGTAGCTATGAGCTGGACTAACTCCTTGAAATGTCTACCTTGATTAAACCCAATGTTGTAAATGGTATTAGCAGCCTCTTGGGAAAAACCTAACTTAAACCTCATGCTGACTCAATATAGTTTCCATCAGGATAGGGAACAGGGGGGCATAACAAGTCTGTAAACCCTGAAATCAGAACCCTTTCTGCTACAGCCAACTTTAACCATGTCAGCAGTAAAAAAAACAGACTCGCTGAACAGAGAAAAGCTTTTCCCTCTTTTCCTTCCAGTACATATCTATTTGATAACGTACCATGTCTCAAAACTGAAATTCTGAAGAGGATTTTGGACAATATATCCATTCCTGACATTTTTAACAGATAGGTACAATGCTAAACCAGAGTTTTAACTAGCTGAGTTCTAAGGCAATCCTAATGCACATAAAAACTTCAAGTTTAAAAGAACACCGTAACAAGAGAGGAGCATCTTTGGGGTTTTGTTTGTGGTTCTAAAAGGGATTGTTAAATGTGAAAACCAATGTAAACGTTCATCTCTTGCTATTGCAGACTAGTGAAACCTGCCAAAATTAGTTCATAAAAAATGGCGAAATTTACAACATTTACGTGCACTCCTGGCTCATAAACCTAAAACATTCAAAATAAAATGACAATTATAAGGGATATGCATTCCTTCTCTAAATACCCCTTGAACATGTCAAGAAGTCTTACCTTATTCTTCCATAGGTCCCTGAATTCCAGTGAGATGCTTAAAAATTAAGGTAAATTTTTCAACTCAGATCAGTATATTATTTCTCATCTTGGATATGAATATGAATATGGCAGCTTGCATTTCCATAGCATCTTGTGTGGGAAGATTTCAGAGCATTTTGTAACTAATAATATAATTATATAACTACAAACAATTTTTAAAATGTTCCAATAAGGTAGAAATTTGAGAAAATTAAGATGTAAGAGAAAATATTTGTATAAGTGCCAACTAATTCCGATTGCTTAACCTGAGAGACTCAGATTATCCTTCCCTAACACAATGAATAAACACAAAATCATTAAATTAAAATTAGCCCCCTTGTACATGTCTCATTAAACACATCAAAAAATGAAAATATGCCAGAATGACACACAAAACTGGAATCCACCTTTGTTAAGGGCTGAATCTTATGGTATAGCAGCCAGTTTAGAAGTATTCTAGATGGCTACTGTGGCCAGAAGAGGTATTCGCTATCTTATTGAAGAACTGGAACTGAGAAAACATAGAGAACAAAATCTGAGGTCACTGATTTTGATTGTTTCTCAAGACACAGTTACACATTTAGCACAATGTCTACCTAAAAACAATCTCTTCATACACAGCCCTGGCCAGTAGTTGCTGCACTTGCATCACCTTTTCCATTGACCTCACACAATACTCTATGCAGTCCTCTAATAAGCAGAGTTCAGAGAACTCATCTGGCTGAAAAATTCACAGAAAGAAAGAAAAAGGTTATGTTTCAAAAGGATTTGCTGTACAATTTGACCATGCTATAGAGGAAAAGGATGCTAATTGCACTCTAGCCCCACTCTTCAGATTCAACTACAGTCAAAGAATTCATTCTGGTTTTTGTCAGCTCTAATGCTGCCAGACTGTTTCCTTATGCTGCAAGTTGAATAACTAAGGGGAGTTGAAGCAAAATACTCCAATCCTCTTCCATAACATATATATGGCAAGAGAGGAGTTCTCTTTATCGAACAAATAAAAGTAGACCCACATCCTAGAACCCCTCTGCACTAGTGAGCAGAGAACATACAGAAATTTCATGACCTCCTCTATCTGATGTCAAACTAGAGGAAGGTGGCTTACAGCTCCTGAACCCTTACTCATCAACAATCAGGAAAAAAACCCTCTTTGCTTGTTTTCAGGAAGAAATGTATCATTTTTTATTTTTTAATATGTGAAATTAAATTCAACAGCACAGATGCCTGGCCTTGGAAATTCGTTAGTTATGAATGGTGAATCAAATTTCAAACAGCAGGAAATACATGAAAATATATTCAGTACCAAATATTTATATAGAGCAATATAGAATGACATTAAAATTGTTTTTAATATTTAACTGGAGAAAAGCTTTAGGTTATTAACATGCATATTCATCTTTCACGTTGCTGGAGCTTCTAGCTTGCTAAGCACCTAACATTACCGCACTGTAGAAAAGAGAAGGACTTGCAAAAGTATTTCAGTTCTTCAGTCAGCCATAAAGTACACGAGGCCTTCATTGTTGGAATGAACTAAAGAATCATGTGCTTGTAGTTTCCATAGCAAATGAAAAACTGGAAGTTAAATTTTCAACAGAGTCAGGACTTTCAAAAACACAGCTTGAAAAGGAACACAGCAGTCATGGACTTACCAGGTAAAAAGAAAGAAGAGGCTGAGAATGTTACATATCATCCTCACTCCACTCAGTAGCAGCACCTGGCACAATACCAATTCTTTTTCATGTTACAAGAAAGTATATCACTTTGCAGCCCCTATTAATACTGCAGCTGTATTCATTTGTTGGGTACTAAGGAAGCCAGAAGACCCTCTGTGCCAACCTACTTTCTTTGAGTACTGTGAGCAGTTTGCCAATTATACCTGATTGGAAAATTTAAATTGTAGATATACAGGCAAAAAAAAATTAGGCCATTTTGCATCCTAGGATACAAACTAATACCAAAAAATACTGAAGCTTAACTTTTAATGAGTTAATTTCTCCTAAGTCCTCTTCCCTAGTCAATAAGTCAGTCATCATGAAGAATGTGGTATTTTGGTATCCCATCAAGTTCACAATAATGAACATCTGGGAGCTACTGTTTGTCCATTTCCATACATTGAGGGCAGAACTATTTTTTTATATTCAGATAAAAAGCAGCCAGGATTTGCAGGAAAAACCCACTGCTTTTTGACTTAACAGACAAAATGCTAACATAAGTACACTAGCTATTTTGATCGCCTTGTTATCACTCACCACTGATCCTATGGAAGTTTGAAAGAAGCTATGTTGATGAATTACTTTTAATATCAATACTCCTGTGCATGCTTCACTGAAGAAAAAGAAAAGAGTCTTTCACATAGAAATATTTATACTGAAAAATACATTGGAAATAAAAGGCAACACAAAATATAATCCAAATGAAATATTAATGGTAAAATGATGATGATATGTTACGGTCTTATGCATTAATGCTATATCATACTGCTTTACCAGTCAATGCAAGCTCATGCTGCTCAGCAAATCTCAATATTTTTGTGACTAATACACAAATTATGGTTACCTCTAATTATGATTCTAAGCCTTCACCTTTTCCATATTGAAATGAAATTGGGAATACAAAACTATGGAAAGTCCCCTTTCTCTAGTGACATTCTCCATTAGCTATGACCCCTGATAATTGCCATCTTTGCTTTGTATACTGCAAGCAGTGGAACGATTCATTATTTGTTCATTCCCAAAGCAGCAATTTGACTGTCTCTAGATCCCTTTTTTCTCACATTAAAATCATTTAAGGTAGTCCGAATTTTAATATGTGTTCCCAATTCAAAATCCACCTGGTATTGATTATAGGCAGACATTAAAAAAAAGAGAGATTTTAATCTCAGTCTTGAAAGAAGCAAAAATCTTGTTTTCTAGATTTTATAGTCCATCCTTTTTCAAAAGAAAGTCCCTCTGAGGAAGTGAATCTATCTTCCAGAACATCCAGAGATGCTCCAGATCATAACCTCCATAACATCTCTTTAAATATTCCTCTCTAATTCTGCCTCTTCTAAGTGGGACAATATATCTTCCTCACAGGCTATTCCTGACTCTATTCCTGAACAAGATCCATTGTTATTCCCTAACTTGATCTTTCAAAATATTTTTTAGGATGTTGTGTATAGCAGTATGACTAGCATATGCCTACTACCGGACTGTGCAGAGCAACTGAAAATGTTTAACTTTGCAGATGACCGCTACAATGCAGCCGCTTTTATGAAGACAAGGCTTATTCACCTGCTGAAGTTGTGCTTTTGAGATGCGAATGACAGGGGGGAACTTGTTGCCACAGGGAATGACAGGAAGCTGCCTACGACCAGTTGAGCGGGAGGAAGAGGAGTGGCTCTCAGCTGATTGACTCCTTGGTAAACCAGCCTCTTTCAGAGGGTCCGAGTGGATGGATAGATAGGCTATAGGGCTCATGGTGCGGAGGATGGGACTTGAAATTCTTGGAGTGGAGAAATGCAGCATATGACATGAGTTGAGCTGTGAGAACAACATGGCGGGGAAGAAAATAAGGTTTAAAAATCAATATTTCAATAATTCTTGTTTATGTCTTGCCTATATGCATTTTCTTAGAAGACCACATTCACAACTCCCTTACAGGCTAAATACTGATAATTTAAGAGGTATCTTAAGTGTAACCTTCACATTTTCCACCAGTTTTTAAAAATCCAGTTTCAAAATCAAAAGTGAGCATCTTTTCTCTATCTGGCTCCTACCTTCAGTGAGTCAGTAACAATCTAGTGCAAATTTAATAAACTAACACAGTCTGTTCCAAGGACATTGCATACACAAACTAGTTGATTGTTGACTGGTCCTTGCAAATGCTTAGCACATCTGTGCAACAACACTGTTTTCTGAGATTACTATTTTAGCATATACGCCCATTGGAGGCTTTACAAATGTGACTGTACAACTATGGCTATAGCAGCGTATATTAAGAACCATAGCTGACAGAAGTAATCAATAAGATTAGTACTAAACAATTTTCATGAAATTTCCCAAACATGGGATTGAACTAGGATACACTGTCCTGGAGAATCCATGAACAACTGCTTCATCTTGAACTACATCACTCAGCCATTTAGGAAAACAGACAGACAAACAAACAAAAACCCCAGGAACTGTAAAGTCAAAGTGTTCCAAACTAATAATTTTGGAGAAAGTACATTTTCAAATTGGTTATTGATTATTCTAATAAACCTATAGCTTTGACATACAACTCTGAAATCAACTGATTCTTTGCAAGACTTTTTCCAGCACTGAATAAATATCTGATGGTGACACATCCAAATACCTGTAAATGAGATTGCTATATACAGTTTTCAATTCTTTGTTCCAAGCATATTTAGACAAAATCATGAAAAGTAGAGATATGGAAACTTTTTGCAAGCTTCATGAAGGTGACTTTCTGCTTCCTAGTATTTCCATAGTATTTGCAATTATAACCTGTATTCCTTTGAAACAGGGAGCACCTATCAAGCATTTCAATTTCCAAGGAAAAGTATTTTCAACTGTGTCAATCCTAAAGCTTCAGTTCCCATAATGCATAGCTGTCTCTCAACCGGAAAAAAAAAAAAAAAAAAAGTATTTCCAGTGTCTCATAAAAGCAGCAACTGAGGATAGAAGGTACATGAAAATTAAAAGACTTAGAACTCGGAAATAAATGGAAATTTAAGAGCAGGTTCATAATAGTACCTCAATGTACAAAAATGCTAATTTCAACAATATTTCTAAATAATAAAAATAAATAGATTCACACAGTCAAACCTCTTCTATAACCATGCATATATATATATATACACACACACATATATATATATATATATATATATATATATGGTATTAGGTTGTCAACCAAGCGTGACCAGAGCAAACTGTTGTTTAATTTAAACTGAAGATGAAAATTGAATTCGCTGCTACATATTCAATTACTTCAACCCCATTATTATTTCTTTGCTGAAATATCTGCTTGACAAATTATGTTGCAAACTTTTGTGCATGCATTGTATTGAGTTCACTGCAATTCAATACAAACACAGTAAATTAATGAGGCCATGGTTCAACAGCACAGCAAGTCCAGCTTTAGGCTCTTAGTACCACATCAAGGAAAAGAAAACTAGAGCTGTATGATGCAAAGTGCTGCTCCAGTATAAATTCACCATTAGTCCAGATCAGTTCAAATTCTTTTGACAGATTAACTGCATACCAGCAGGTATTACAGCAAATCAGGTACCATCTGTCCTCCTGCAGCCAAAATCAACATAAAGCCACTACGAAAGCATAAAGTCAGCATATATACCCTAGCATGCTCTGAATAGTTCAACAGAAACGTGACCATGTGCCCATGACTGAGCCAGATCAAACTGGTGTTTGCTGGTAGCACCCAGAATCTGTATTGCAACTGGAAAACCATTACTGATAACATGAAAATTAGTTCTCTTACCTGCAGGTTTTTTTCATAATGGATAGCATAATTTACTGTAATTTTTTTATGCCTGAAACTTGCTCATCCCCAAGCCAATAACTTACACATTTCTCTCTCTCATTTTTTTAGTTCAGGTTTCCTTCCTGAACTGCTACAACCTTACATTCTTATTAGAATGTTAATGCTGTGTGAAACAGGTAAGAAATTTTATTATCATCAGTTACAAGAAGTCCATGTACACAGACAATTTCAGGAAGAACATTTATCTACAAATGGAAGGACTGCAGACCAGCAATTTCTTTCCTTCAAGAGAAAATAAAATTATGGGTCAGTGTATGAATGTTTAGTTTCTTGTACAGAAACATCCTTGCTACTACTTAGTACAATAAAGCCCTGAAAGAAATAAAGAAAGAATAAAGAAGAATCATCAAAGTAAAAATGAAAAATAAAAAAAATACATAAAACAGGAAAACTATTTTATTCATTCACCATTGAAGTAATTGCTTGCATATTTAACAAACCTATCAGAATAAGCTCAAAGAACATAATTCATTATACTTCCTCCTAAGTGATAGTGAAGCAAGTCACTAGAAATCCATATGGGAGATATAATTTCTGAAATAGTTTACTCATTTCAAATGGCTTGAAACTCTAGGACTTGTCAGTATTCATGGTTGTTGTGCTTATGAATATATTAAGCTATTATATTACTATAATTTCAACATCTATTCTTAACCCCTTTTAGTAACACTTAAGTAATTTCATTTATGGTCCTAAACTTACATTCTTGGATCCAAGCTTGCTCTTAGTAACTGGTGCAACATAATTAAATCAGCAGAAAAGTAAAATATGACCTTTTGCCCATTATTTGTATTGTCAAGAAAGCACTACCTAGATAAAACTACTAAAGAACAAGAACATCTGATCCACAAACAAGGATCACACTCAAAGAACAGTTTCAGGTGGGTAAATGCTTTGAGGAAAAAAGGTAAAGGTCTCCACCAAACAGCCTACTAAGGTCACCAGAACTCTGGAATAGAGATTTCATTCATACTGTATGAAGAGGCATATATATACACTATCTCCTTATGAAGTGACTAGGGCACTCACCTATAAGAACGGCTAGGTTCCCACCTCGAGGAATATTTAAGTATCTTTTATGAAGTGGAATACCATCAACGAAGGACAGAAAGAACAACTCACCCCCAAATATTCTCCTGGGCTTTGTTTGGCTTTCAAGGACTAATGAACTAGATAGAAGACCACCTCAAATTACCATCATAGTTGGAATAGACACTTTGTATAGACACACTCTGCTCCCAGTTTCTAAATCAGCCAAATAATTTCTATTTTCTTTATTCCCAGTTCAGTTTATATTTCCAATTCCACATGATTCATCTTCAAAACAGCAACTTCCTTCCTGCCATTCATCTTGCCCTCAAAGCACTACTTGCCCTTCCAGGATAATATAAACCATATTCATTTCCCCCATTTTTGAGGTCATGACAAATATCGCTTACCTGCTTGCAAAGCCAAACTAAAACATAATCTCACCCCAGTGTCTACTTCAACCAGTATTTTTTCCAGTACATCTTATAATTAATTGACCTTGTTTATAACTATTTTTGCTCCCATGCTCAGAAGCTTCTTCCTTTTCAGATAAAAATATTGTCCATTATTTGCACTGTAGTACATTATATGTACATCACCACTACTTTCAGTTTTAAGTAAAATAGTTATTTCCCCAAAAGGAGCCAAGTTTGTATGAAGTGGGGTAGTGCATTTGCATGCAGAATTGCAAGCCATTTTTTAATGGCTTTCGAAATAAAAACACCTGATAATCAGTATTTTGTACAGGATTAAGTGTTGCTCTTGTCTGTTTTACTAAAACTAATGTTAAAATACAAAAAATGAGCAACTGAAAACAAATGAGCAATTTAAATTAATTTTTCACCTTTACAAGTTTCTAACCCATCAAAAACTTTCATGCAACTAATATTTCAACTTAAATCTCAAAAATCTTCTGTTGTTTAACACAGTTCAGTATTTTCAGTCACGCAAAATGAATCTTCTATCAACGACATAATTCAGAAAGTATGATAGCTAAATATAATCTTGTATGAAAGACAAGATCTTGCATTTTCCATGAGAACCTAGGTGTATTTGAAATTTTACTGTACAGTTATAGTTAATTACATTGAGTAGTTCATTTTCACCATAAAGGATATTCCACACCTTATAATAAATGAGTGGTTGGTGACAAGTTTCTTTTTCTAATGAGCTGGCTGTAACTTTCACAAAAAGTGGTGATAAGTGAGGGAGAAGTACAGCCAGGTTTCTTGGCTCAAAGGAGCTCGAAAGAATTGCCCTTTATATCATAGGTGACACAGTATCTACTGAGAAAAGGGGAGAAATAAAACCAGGAGCTAATTCCCAATCAGTTTACCATTAATCTCACTTCCTCCTTAGGTAAAGCCAAAGAAGTCTTTGTTCAGAATCAGTGACAGAGAAGAAAAAAAGGAAACGTTCAAAAACTGTGCAAATGAGAATTCTTTAGAAAAGATGGAGAAACACAAAAAGAAGAGGATGCAATGGAAGCAAAGCAATCTGTCTTAGTGAAGAGAAAATTCTGGGAGCAAAGCAGTAGTTGCAAAGTTATCTTGGATGTGAGAAGTAGCAACAATTTATAAAAGCCAACAAGTTGTTTGTATAAGAACCATTAGAAATTTCAGAAGAAACAGGAAGAAACAAAGGGAATTCCAAAAGAAAACACTACATCAGTGATGGTGAGAGCAAGTAACTCTGTTTCTTTAATTTCAGCCATTTAGGCTTTTCCTGAAACACATGAAACATTGTAGCACAGTATTTTACATATTCATTGTAATTTTATGTTTATGTACTGCAAATATAATAAATATATATTTGCATATGTATATCTCACTGATTAGGAATCACTGCATAAGGACCTTCTTTATATACATATAAAAATATATATATAATTTTTTTTTTTTTTTGAGGCCAGTTCTGTGGATCATACCTGCAGAACTAATAGCCACTTCCATGGGAGAATGTAAACACTCATGTAACAGAACATGGAAGATTATTCTTCAAGAATCAAGTTCCATATCTGGCAAAACTAGGAATTTCTGCTACACTGTTGTATTTTACTCACTGCCTTTTCCCTTACTATCTCGTCACATAGTTCTGAATAAAGAGAGGTTCAATAAAACAGTGACCGTTTCTCTTACCGGAGTGAGTGCTCCTTCTGCTTGAGCTTCCATAGGACTTGTAGGGGTGGCTGCAAGAAGCTGTCCAGCAGCTCCGGATAGAAGTTCCAATTTATCTGTAAGCTGCTCGGAAGCAGCAGGATGGCACTCCATGGCTAGAACAATCTCCACCCCTGAGGTTTGATCCTTGGCATGCACACTGTTTCCTGCCCAACCACCCGGCCTGAGCTGCTCTTCTGGAGGGGACTCCTCTAGAACTTGTAGTACCTCTGGCTCTTCATCTGACGGACTTCCAGTCGTTTTGTGCCCTAAAGCCTCATTTGTCCTGAAGTCCTGCAAGTCCCGTTCCTTATCTATTATCACCCATTCCTTAGAATCAACCTCCTGCCTGCAGGAGCTTAAGTTGACAGCTACAAATCCATTGCTAATAACACCATCAACGTGTTCTGGAGAACTAGCTGACACAGGCTTTGAAGCATCTGGAAGATACTCTTCGTCATAGTGCCAAACATGGTCCATGCGGGCAGTCACAGGAGCAGGAATGGGTGTTTTCTGAGAAAGAGTAGGAACAGCAGCAACAGGAGTCTCTGCCGCAGCTTTCAAGTCTTTCTGCATCTTCTCCAAACTTAAAAAAAGAAGTTAATATCTGATTTAGTTAAGAATTAATTAAATAATGTAAGGTACATTTGAGTTTTTTCAGTAGAGGAAAACTAGGTTTACATAAAAAATCTGTTGTTATATTTTAGAGCAATCTACAATGGTTGAAAGATCCACAATTTGAGATAAATAACTCATCAAGTAAAAATGGGTGGATGGTCTTAGAAATTTGCACATACTGTAAGTGTAATTATAACGTATCATATTGTACTGTAAATGTAATTACCAGAAGGGAGAATAATGAGTGGATACCAACTCAGTGGTGAGGCTACCACCAGATGTCCACTGTACTTAATTTATGCTACAAAGCAGAGACTCAAAGCAGAACAGAAGAAACAGATGTCTCCAGCAGCAGTAGTAGATGCTTTCAAGAAGAACGTTATTGATTGTTTTGATTGATTCCTTATTTATGCTTTGCATAACTTGCTTCATCAAACAAATTCAAATTCCTAACCCCTCTATGACATATTTAGAAGGATTTTGCCACTATCAGCATCTCAGCTGCCTTATACTGTCCCCACACGGTCCCTGCCTTTCAGTCAGATTTCACTGTGTTCTCCTCCCGTTATTCTTTCTACACATAGGCAAATTGATTGAATCTGTTCTCATACGTCTGTCTCTTCTCTACCTTCAAATTCCATTTTAAGACCTCTGCCTTCTACCAAGTTTTTTTTTTATGTTGGTGCAACAACTTTGGGCATAACTGAACCTGCTGCATGTACATAGGTTTCTAACTTTACTTCATAACTTCACTTCTTGTAAACTGTCCTTCTCATGTCATATAGTCTAACCCCATGTTACCTCTATTGAGCACCTGATGTCATCATTCTTATTTAGAATGAGTTGTACTGACTGTCAAGAGTACCCCACTGAAGAAAAACATCAGGGTTACACCACTAGGTCTTGAAAGAAAAAATTCTCAGGTGTGGAAGTCTGACTTTAACTGTATATTAGTGCTAATATTTTTTTTAAAAAGCTGCCAAGTGGTGAAATCCATTAATTGAGCAATATTAGGAACATAGTAAATACTTTACTGTAGCTTGCATAAGCATAACTGAGCAGCTCCATTCCTGGTTTTCCCATCGCAGAGGAAAGATGATAGTATCTTAACTACATATCCTGAAAAGATCTAAGCATAAGAATAAAATAATTTCTTTACCAGGTCTCAAGAAATTTATCAGTGTCTGGCTTTGACTCCAATGTCAGACGCTTCTCCAGTTCAAAGCTGTGAATTGAACGTAACTTCCGCACCAGTGGGACATCTCTGTCTAGCTGGGTGGTCTCTGAGCGAACACGAATTGGAGAACCGAGACTCGGTGCATTCAACATTCCATTCACTGGCCCATGGCTGTTTTCTTCCTCTGTAGCAGCCTGTGCAAAAAGTAAAGTAAAAATGTAACTCACTAGGAGTAGCAAAACAGAGGAAGACAAGGTACTACATGGTGAATACCATCCAGGTTTTTAGCCTGTGATAAGCCAATTTGTATTTGGAATGGTCCTTAAGTTCATGCCATCGTTAAGGTAGTTCAGATATGCTTTTCAGCACATACCTACAACAGATAAAATATTAGTAATATACTAGTTCTGGGTAGGTCTGAGAACAGGAGTCTAAAAAACCCAGTAATACACTTAAATTTACTCTGATATTTCACACCCATCTCTGAAATTTTCTTCAATAATAGTCTGAAACCTGGCACTTGGTAACATCTTCAGTCTGCTTTACAGTCAAGTGCTCTTATTAAAGAGGTTAGCTTCCAAGATGTCTTTATGATTCTCTGGAACATATAACAGTGTTACACATTAAATCTACTAGGTATTTCTGTGATTTAGAACTATGTTTTAGTCCAACCGCATTCCATCTTGTATACTAACTGGACATGATTTAGAGCTGGGAAATCATGATTATCCTTAGTTTCAGCAGGTATAACTAATAGAAATTGCCTTTGTTTAAATCAGAACAATCTCCTTTCTCCCTCTTTGGTAAAAAAAACAAACAAACAAGCACATTTGAAAATAGGCACCATGCCTTAGTCTTTCCCACAACACATTTTTTTCTAGTAAACAAGAGGTAGCAGCCTCAAAACTAGACGGCTCTCCTAGCTAAAGAACATTTCAGTACTAGATCCCTCTTCATGTTCAAAACATTTTTATATCAAGAAACAGGGCTACATTTTCCCAAGTATGAAATATTGTGACTGTAAGCAAGAAAGATGGGAACCACTTCTCAGAGACCACTTTTCAAAATTAAGCGGTATTCCCTTCTAAAGACTAGCCCATGAACCTCTTCGGATCAGTACAAAACTATCACATCTTATGGAGACAAAAACACCAAGTGAATTAAATGGATACTGCCAATCACACTGCCAATCTGTCAGCTGAAGAATAACATTAAACTGGGTTTTGTATATTCAGTGTCTAACTCCTACACATGCGAGATGCAGGAAATTTGCTTTGGTTTCAATCAGTGAGCAAGAATCAAAGTCACGTCTGAAGAACAGGAATATGAATAAACCACAAAGAATCTCAAATTATCAGCTATCTACTATTCATCATAAAGACCTGATAAAGTGACACAAGGCCCAAAAGCTTGTCTGCTTGTTCCAGTGTATAAACTGCTCTAATAAAATGTGTTAGCTCTACCATGAATCCTGTTTTCTTAGACCATTCTGGCTAGTCAATATTAGTAAGACTGCATTATTAATTATATCTTATGTGCACTGTGAGGACAGGAAACTGTTCAAAGACGGTCTTCACAATGCAGATTTGTAAGTACCTTACAGATGCCTAGTTTTATTTTGTTTCTGTTTGCATCCATTTCTTCCCAAACATCTTTTTCCTGAGGACGCTGATGCCCAGGGGATCCAGGTAGTTTCTCTGGTGAGACACCAGCTGGAATACCATTCTCTCCATCACTGAGCTGTTCATCAGGAAACACTTCATCTGTGTTTTCTCGCAGCAAATCTCCTGGGATAGGAGTGGCATTGGCAATTCTACAAAAGTAGTTTAAAAAAAAAAAAAAATTGGAAAGGTAAAAATTTCGAGACTTTAATTATGTTTCTTGAAATTATTTTCTACTCTAAATTATTTTCTACTCTATTGAAAGAAACAAACAAAAAATTACAAGCAAAAGCATGCCTCTGTAGGAAACTAAATCTTGTAAATTATTTAATATAAAAAATCCTACTTCTTGGCTTTCACAAGTTATGTTTCTTTAATTTAGGCACATAACAAAAGGTGTAAATCAAAAACCAATCACTTAAAACCTCTTTTTTTGAATGTTTTCGAAGGAACTCTGAGAAAATTTGTTAGAGATCATGTCCAGGCTCAACTTCGCTCCTGACTCTTCTACACACATTTTTCTATTCAAAAAAATTAATGGCATCTTTCATAATATAGTTTCCTTTTCCCCAACATCTGGTAGAGTAACAAAACATACTGCATGAGGAAGAAAGATCACTCAGCAAACTAAATGCAGTTCTAATCACTATTCTTATCCAAGTGCTATTTTGGTCCAATTACTGATAATCAAAACATAAGCATAACACTAACAAGACATTACATTTTAATCAAAGTTCTGTAGTCCCATTGACTTGGGGCTAAATAGGGCTATGGCTTAGCTCAGTATCTGAAACTGAAGCAATGCTATTCCTAAAAAGTGAAAGATCAGAAGGTCAATTAAAAGTCATTCCTGTACAGTCACCAAAATTGTTAACTGCAGCCAGGACTATCATTAACTCCAGTGTGATAATGGGACTGAATCATATGCAAAATCCCTGTCAACTTCAGTATGTTCAATAGTACACACGATACACCTGTGCAACAGTAACACCAGTTAATGTCTTGACTGACATTTATTTTAACACTTTTTTTTTTTTTTAATTACCTTGAAATACTGGGAATTTAATACATTCTACATGAAATTCTGGCATTTTTCAGCCTCACTACACTGTCAAAACCCCCAAGGCACAACCTTTGTGACTCTTAGATAAAAAGTTGATCTACTTAAGGCCTAGAACAGGCACAAAGTCTTCCTCCTCACCCATAAACACCTCTTATATTCTCTCCATACTCCTGAGATGAGTATGGGTATTATTAAACATCACATCTTGTCCAAGTTAATTACAGAAGGTCCCAACGATCACATTAAAAATTATTTTAAACATGACCAAAATCTATTTCCAAATTTCCTATAAAGATCCATTGATTTTTCAATGTTATAAGGAAATTGCAACTAGTAGTTTATTCCAAGCTTACAGAAAACAATGGGTTTAATTCCAGGCAGTTAAACTCAGGACACATAATTTAGTTTCACAAAATATGATTTAGCAAAGGATGGACTAGCAAATTTACATGCTGAGCTACTATTTTTTATTGGTATAAATTTAGGACTGCAGTGCTGATCTTTCAGGATAGTAAAAACAGAAACCCTATAAAGGAAAATACTTCAAATGCTCCCAAACCTCCATTCCTCTATTTATTCAACATCCTGCAGAAAAAAACCTAAATTATGGACATAATTCCCCTTTGGTACTCTGCGGCTGTTTCTTTAAGTGACCACAATGTGCATACATACCCAATTGCAGCCGGAGTAAGACGAGTATGTAACTGAGGTGTGGTTGAAGTTGTTGTCGTTGTCAGAGAGCCATCAGTTCCACTCTTCTCCCAGTCAAAAGGGTCACTTTCAATAACCCCAAACGTTTTCATGCTGTTGTCAAACACAGACATGAGAAGCTAAAAATGAAGAAAAGAAGTTAATAAGCTTCATTTTTGTCTAAGAGACCAAGCAATTAAGAAATATCCTCCTGTAATATTTTAACATGTCTCTTCTTTAAGATTTTGACTGACAACAATTCTCCAAAAAAAGGACACCATTCTTTTTATTAACCAGGTCTCATTTTCCAAGGTTTCAAAGTCAAGATATGCAAAATTCTGTTTTATTTAAAAAACAAACCAAAACCAAACGCATCTGTGTTTTTATAAGTAAAGAGAGGCAAAGATACACCATAGGCTTCTATAAAAAGACAGAAAGACACGCGCGTACACACACACAGAGGCATGACTACATTCCTGCAGAATAGCATCCAACGGCTCTCCAGCAGAGGAAGATAAAAGAGTACGTTAGGTAATGCCATTAGAAACCAAGGAAATTAATGAAGAGTATATAGGGAAGGCTACTGCTTTGCTAATTCATACATTTCTGTCATTTAGAACCATGTATCATTTACTTTATCTAATGCTGACATTCATCCCACAGAAATGTCACAATGGAAGCTTTCCACCTTTGTTTTATGCTACAAAAAATCATCTAGAACAAATTGTGTCCATGACAGAAAGAAATTGCATCTACTTTCCTCTCCCTGTGAAAAACTTTGTCTCATTCTAGTCACTGGTGGGAAGGCTGTGTCCATATCACATCATCTCTTACTCTGTAACATTCCTAAATTTTTTTTTTTTTGTCCCCAAAAGCTAAAACCCTAGTTTTCATTCTTTCTTCCAATCTAGGATGCAGAAAATTTTTCTCTGGCCTCCTTTAAATACACATAACCTTTGGCAACTTAAAATGGATGGGAAGTTTGTATCTTTTTTCTTGTATAAAGTGGTCGTATCCATTTTACTCCTACTCTCAAGAACCTTTGGTGTGCCATCTATCCCAGTCAGTTCTGGAACGCTATTGAACTGCACAAAGCCGTAGTTCACTCTCTGTCCCATATGTACTCTCCCTTCTTCTCCTCTTCCTGTAAACCATAAGCAGTTTCTCTGAAGTAATTTTTAAGGTCATTCTCCTTTAAATCTTTTCTACAATTTCTGCTATAATGCAAATACAAACTCAAATGCTTAATGATGTCAGGAGGGTGAGGCAATGTGTGCATAAATATCTGAATAAAATGAACATATCTGACATTGCCAAATCAAATGTGGATTCTGGGCCTATGTCATGAACTTTTTAAACTGTAAACTCTTCAAAGCAGGGTTCTTGACCGTATACATTCTTGTTCAGTGCCTAACCATAAATACGAACAAAGAATGATATGTACTGAAGGTATGAACAGCACTGCTACAACAAATACTAGTTAAGAAGGACCAGAGCTTAAATGACCATGGAAAGTAAAGCACTTTCACTGCTCTAAATAAAACCACCCTGCTCTGGTCTAAAGCACACAAGCAAGACCATGTCAGAAGGCATGTTCCAGGACCAACCAGAGGACTGTAAATTACTGGGCTGTCTCTATCATGGAGAAACTCTGTCATGGTATCACGTTAAACCCTGAGTGCACGTGTTGTGTTAGATACAAGTTGACCATAGAAGAAGGTTTTGCAAAAATATGCCTGTGTATATATTTTATCATTAAGGATATATAATGTAAATAAAACATATTTACCAGTCTACAATCAAGGTTTTTCTATGCAACATAAAAATTTCTGCAATCAGTAATTTTTACCATAGAAGAAAAAAATAAATCTGATTCATCTTTATAACTAGGCACACAAAACACTCAAAACTTTCTTAATCATTTTCCTCACTTAATTGTAAACTATAGGATAAGTTCAATTGAAATTTGTAATAGAAAAGGAAAAAAATCAAGGTATTTATTTTTCAGGAATGCTGAATATTTTCTGTATGTAATAAGATATTTTTTTCATTCAAATTTTTGCACAAAAATCGATTTTAGTTATTGTTTTTTTACCAAGTAAAAAAAAAAGTTTACTTGCTTACCAAGTAAAGCACAGGAATCATTCTTATCAAAGTTACAATTCCAGAATTAGTCAGAATTATTTATTTATTCAGTTGAACCAATTCAGCTTGCACACTAGCAGGAAACCATTCCTTCTGGTTTTGCTGAGTTAGTGAGTTAACAAATGCAGAGAGGCAGACAGGTAACGCAAGTGGGAAGCTGACAGGAATGTATGTTTCTGGGAGCCAGAGGGAAGGCACACAGCAACAACGTGTCATGGCGTGATGTTAGATCAGTTCAACTTCTCCCACAGTTTGTGAGACTGAAAAAACTCTCAGTCTCTCCCTCCCTGTTTTTCCTGAGCATTCCTCTGCTGCTTTCCACATACTGGTATAGGACAAAGTTCTGTCTTTGCGTTTTATTTATTGTTAAATTATGGGTCAACACTGAGTGAATAAGATACATATTCTACAGCATATCCTCTTGGCACCTATCACCTTATCACCAAGCTGAGGCTGTCCATTTCAGCAGGCAATAGTCTCTTAAACAAAGAAAAATGACTAGTTTTCTGGTGATCTCTGTAGGCAATACTTCAGTCTTAAAAACCCACCACGGCTGCATGTTGTGCTCTAGCTGTATATATTGTAGGTGCTGAGCTCCAGATTTTGGAAAACTGCCAGAATGACTATCACTGAGAAAACAACATGATCAATTTAACTTAAGGAGCTCCCACAAGAGGCTATGATAGCAGGATAGCACCCGATCCTAACAGAATACCGACTGCAAAGCAACTGTCAATTGTTTTTAGAAACTGAACTGCCTTATTCTTCCCAAATGGAAAAAAATGACGTCTTTGAACCACAAAGTTTCTGTGGCACTAGGTGGTCATTAAAATAACTTTGTGGTGGCACAATCCATAATCACTACCAAGTCTACACAATGAAATCAAAGGAAACTGAAGTTGAAACAGCATAAAATTCTGCTATTTAAAAATAAGAAAGACAAAATAGTAAAAATGTTTACCTGGTAATCAGGCTTTGTAAAGTAATCTAAATTAGAAATGTGATCCAGAAAGATGTTGAATTCTTGAGGAAGATGTTTCAACATAAGTCTGTGCTCGTACCTTTCTTTAATGGAGCCCACTTGCTCCTAGGAGTAAACAACACAACAAACATTCACACACCTTCATTCTCTGCTACAATATATTCAACTTGTATCTTACAGCCATTCACTACACTACTGGCCAGAAAGATAGGTAAGTACATTACTCTGAATAGTACTGAGAAACGCCATTCTACGTCAGATGACAAGGTAAGAGATTCTGCCATTGCTCTCAGTACACATGCAAACTAATGTACAAACTTCAAATTCAGTATGAAAAGCTATTTAATTTTCTCCTGTGTTTGAATGCTGCTGGATATCAAGGACTGTCATTAGACACTCCAACCCTTCTAAAAAGCATGTTTTAAAGATTTAAATATCCTGTTGCGTCACCTGAAGTTCAGTCACTTTTTGGTGTATATTTGGTCATCACAGTATATTGCGTAAGATTGGTAAATCCTGCGTAGTGTAAGATGAGTAAATCAAAACCAAAAAAGAGATGCTACCTATATACCACATTGTCATCTACCAATGCATAAACCACATCAGAGAGTAACCTTGGTTCAATCTAGTTTCAAAAGAAGTTGAAAGAAGTAATAACAAGCTAATTAGACGGTGTTTCTTTGCATACCTCACCTATGATATATGACTAAAGGCACTAGATTCACTTTTGTTCACCAGCAAATAAGAAATGCCCATTTCACAAATAATCAAAATAGATAAGAAATTTTAAATGTGTGATAGGTGAAATCAAAAAGTACTCAAGTGAAAACAGGAAAATTAATTAAGTGGCATATATACACTTACTTTTGCCTTCTAAAACATTTGCAAACTAGAAGCACAATCCACTTCCTGCCTAGAACGGTTCATAAAACTTGACTGCTTTTTATACCATGACACTAGCAATGAGAACTAACACTAAAAAACAGTGGAAAATGTAATGTTAAAATTAATGAACTAGTGATTCTTGGTGGAATCTTTATCACAGCATTTGCTTGCAATCCAGAATTAAATCTCCCTTGTGCTCTTTGGTTTCACTTCTAGGTTTACCTTATCTTTTATTTTTCTCCAAGGCAGCTGCCCAACCACAAATTCCACCAACATGTAGAACAGGGACCAGAGGTCATCATGCCGACCCATTTCCTGTGAAAAAGAAATATTATTCTAATGCATCTTACAAATACCTATAAGACAAAAGGGAAGATAAGATTCTTTACTGCTCTGGAGACTTAAATTATTATATATAAAAATTAATATAATCAACACTGCAAAACAGGTTTCTATAATTAAATCCAGCAACTATTTTAAGTAGAAACATACAAGTAAATTTCCATAGAAGATACAGAGAAAGTTCAAGTGTACTAAAATAACATTGTAAATCTCTGTACTGGAAGAGCTGTTTATTCAGATTTCTTTAGTGTATGATGTTAAGACGACATACTGGACATTATGTATTTTACAAAACTCAGTAACTTCACCTTTTTAATTTATTAACTTACAATACAACTGAACACCAAAGGTAACTATTAAAACCACTATTATTTCTACAAGAAGAACTTTTTTACCCTCAACTACTGTAAAGTATATTATCCTTTCCCAAAATTTATAAGTATTAATTTCTCAATAACAAATACACACATAAGAATACAAAAAAGGAAATCAATAGCAACTGCATTACTGACTGCTTTCAGCTACATGAGATGGATATGATATAGATTGAGATACTCACTCTGTTTCTATGAGCATTGATTGATGCATATCGTACTGTTCCTCGAAAACCAGCGACAGCTCGTGGCTGTCAAAGAATAGAAAAATAAGAAGATTCTCATTGTCAGAAACAAACCCTCTGACTACTTAACTTGGCATCTACAAAGTGAGTATGGAGCCACAACAAATATCATTTGAGACTTTTTGTTTTATTTCAATTTACTGTGTTTCTACAAGTTCTCAGCAGAAATCCAACTAGGCACCACAAAGTGACATATGTCACAGTTTTTTAAACCATCTATTAGTTAGTTTTTGTTCTCCACAGGCATTAAGTCCTGTTAACCTCATCCCTCAAAAAAGCTATATCGCAGAACTATTCCTCTTTTTTCTCCAGTAATGAAAGTATTTCTTGGTTTTAACTATTAGAAGTTTGAGTTTTTAAATTCTGGCAGGATCTAAACCATAATGATTTCTTCCACTTCGCTAAAATACACCAATACTATGTGGTATGAACAGGCAACCGGGCATTTATTGAAATGTGCTAGCAACATTTTCACAAATTATTTTCTGAACTAGCAAACCAATCAATTTTTTGAGAAATTCCAAAAGCTGGGAAAGCCACAGGTGGCTGAGCAATAAATAGGAAGGGCTGCACTACAGGCACCAATTAAAAATACTTCTTTCTTCTGCAGTTTCTGAATACCAGCATTTCTTCCCTGACACTCTAGATATTGTATGATCATAAGTCAATTGGTGTTTTATAATCACAGAATAAATTTTCCTATCCTTCTTTCCTTCAAATAAAATGTTACTCAAAAAATTATATAATTGCTAATAGTTATAATTACTACATATTTACAATTAAAAAAAAGAAAAAAAAAATCAAACTGTGGTATTATTACTTTGCCTAAGACAGATATCCAATCCATGCTACCCTCTTAATTAATCATTAATACAGAGAGAACTGCCAGAACTGCTAAATTTGCTTTCTTTTACAGTCTTGTCTTGCCAATCAATAATTCTTTTTGTTTCCTCTAACAGTGAATGTGAAAAACTTGAATTATCTTCCACACCTCTGACTTGTACTTAAAGGGGTATTGGTGATCTGTCTGCCTGCCCCAGACTCATCACAATTCTTAAGAGATTTTAAAAAATTTTGCACAATACATTGAAAAGTCTGGTTTGATATACACAGACAAAAATAACCACAATACAAAATTACTACCCTATTAAGATAACACACTTCAGTCTCCCCACCTATATATATATATAGGTATAATTTCTTCTTAGCCACCAGGAGACACTACACTGTGAGCTATCATTTAAGTACGTCAGGAGCTGCCATTACTGTCAGTAACCCTATCAATTAAATCCAGCAGGATTATGCAACAATGTCTTTAAAAAGGATTCAACAGCCCATATAATCAATGTCTGCTAGAGTGGTACGATGAGAGCTGAACCAGTGTTAGTTAAGGTGGAGAATATTTTCCAGGATGTTCTTAACAGGAACAGGTTCTCAGACAATATTCCATAAAACTTGGGTTTTGCATGTTATCATAAAGTTTAAATAGTGCTTGGAACACATTTTGTGTTCCAGCAGGACAGAAAATTGAGTTTCTACCTTAAATCTTGTAAGTATATCATATTCCATACTGAACATTACCCTGAAATGAAGCGTAACACTGTATTTGCAGAAATTTCACAGTACCATGCAATTACAAAAAGAATATCTCAAAATGCTTTGGAATTGCCAAATTTCAGGAGAAACTTAAGTACTTTTTCTGAAAATTTTAGTCTCCTTCTTAATAGTTCTGAAGATTGGCAGACCATCCAAGTAACAATAATATAGCATCACTGCCAAGACAATAAAAATACAGGTAAATTCTCAAAAAGATGCAGTTTGATGAACAGCACTTCTTCAGAAGGGCACTGAGAGCTTAACTTTAAAACACCCGGAAATACAAATTCAGTAAATCCCAAGAGCATAAAGTTTCAGAAGATGAAGCCCAATGCTTACTGTCTTCAGCCTCTGGTCCGAATGTCAAAAAGGAAGGACTATATTCAGTTTTACAAAGTTAAATATTTCCATTCTTCTGAGAATAATGAAAAATATGAAAACTAAGATGAAATGAGGCTTTCATTCCTAGGGTAACAACTTCAGTTTCTACTTGATAACTAGCACAAAAACATGGCAGTTGCTTGACAAGGAAATAAAAAAAAGAGTAAGAAATGGCATATGGAATGTAAATTATCCCATCCAGTTTATAAAAACTAACAATCTGACCTATTCCAGTTCTGCCCTGGGAAAGAGAAGTCCGTATGAGGAATTTCATTGTGTACCAACTCAATTGCTTTTGAATGTTAAATTCACTGCCATCCTTAGACATCCATATGAAATTTTTTGCCTTAGAATGACTTCAGTTATCTGAGAATCACCTGGCTGGGAGGGGGGAGGGAGGAGGGGGGTGGCGGGGAAAGCATGAATATTGTTTCTATATATTAGCATATCATGAAATGAATTCTGAATTCTTTACCTCAGCAAGGATATCTAAATCCTTTTACAATCTCTTGCCTTAAAGTGTAGTTTGTATAAATCTTACTTAAGAGAGCATATGTAACTGTTACATTTTAAGACACAATGAAATACCTTTTAACAACGCAGCTGGTCACTACTTAATAGTGGTATTACAATGCCACACAACAACAATAAATTAATTCTATCATGTCACTAACAACATGAATGATGGCTCTAGTAGCTCAGATCAAGTTTGCCCAATTCAGAATAGAATTTATAGACTTCTGACCATTTGCAAAACTTCTGAAACTGTTTCAGAGCTCTTTATGCACCTCCCAACAGCTCATGTAGTAAAAGAGAGATATTACAGGCAATAGTAGCAACTTCCTGAATGACTCACCGCATTTTTTCAAATAAAATCCCCCTCTGCTATTACTGATCATGTTAATTTGGTTTTAGACACCTCCAAATTTTTCCTATCTGAACTCACCTGCCACCAAATGGGGAAAAAAAAGAAAAAAGAAAAAAAAAAAAAAGAGCCTGGGAGAAACATTGTTTATAGCATTGTCTTCTAGATGCCTTATCTAAGAAAGCTGCTACCACAGCAATTGAGCTTCCTTAAAGAAAGTATATTTCCTTGTTAAGAAAAAAGCTTAATAGGTCCATTTTTTTTTAGTCATTACAGGTGACCTATTAAGACAACCAACAGAATCTATAGCACTTTTGGAGCACATAGCTGTAAAGGGCATTTGTACTAAAGAGATGGTGAATCCTACATTTGAAAACATCTGTGAATTCCACTGACACCCTTGATTAAAATGGATCACATCCATGTTCCTTTCCATGACAAATGCCATAATGAATATTCTCCTGTTTTTCCACTTGAAATTTAGTGGGGGGTTTTCTCATCAGTCAAAGGCTGGAGCAACCGCCATATCCAGGTACTGTCTTAATTGCAGGGATCTATTAACAGTCCACTCAGCAGTGGATTCCATTCTTCAGCTCTTCCACATTTAACAGCTTTATTTAGCTTGCATTCATTTCTATTTATTTATGGCAACTATTGTTATGATGTTTTTCCTTCAGATAGAGTAAGAAAGCTTTTGAAATAGACAACTCTCAAATTGGCACAGGAATAAATGGGACCCTGGGGAAGAGTTCTTAGATTCTGGAGTCATACTTTCTGCAGAAAAAAGAATTCCTACAAAACTTTGCCTTAAATCCTGGGGATTGAATTAGTGATAATGGCCATACAGATCACATGATTTAGTTCCTTTATTAGAATAAGGGATATAATTTCTAAGAAGGTTAGTGTTCTTGTATTTGACACAAAACATACCTTGCAAATCTTCTATAAAACTGTAACTTGTTTGCACTAGTTTACATTAAAAAGTTTTTTATAATATAATTAACTCAAGCAGTGATCTGGAAGTCAGAGTTGTCTCTGATTTGATTACTTTCACTAAATTCTTCAACTGTAAGTTAAAATAAATTATTTTGAATATACATGTATATGAAGCAGATCCAATGACTATGAAGAATTTTTCTACACATAAAGGTACTTTTTAATGTAACATCAGTTTTCTTTGGAGGTAGCCCTGCCCTGGAAACACATGACAATGTGTCTTAGATAAACTACATGCAGGAAATTAGGAGTTCCTAGAAAAATGAACTATTTCCTCTAAGCACACAGGTTTGCAGTTTCTTGGGACACACTATGCTTACAAACCTGCCTACGATTGTTGCTTCTTTGGAGGGGCTGTGGAGGAGGCAAATCACATTCCTTAGCTCAGTTCAGTATCTCTAGATAAATGCTCTGGCTTTATTGCTCTGGGCAATGTTGGAAACGTTATGCAGAGCAAAAAGTTAACTTTTTACTGCAGTCACAGAAAGTAGATAATAAACATGAAAAATAAAACAGTAATGATTCTTTACATTGTATCTGACACACACCATGGTTCTTCCTATCAGTCAGGCAATGACTGGGAATTCTTAACTGTCTTTAGGTTTTGGATTGAGAAACCAGCTCAAGCAGTGAGTCCCACCTTCTTGGTTCTGCCTCTAAAACCAAGTTCTAAAGCTCATAGAGGGGTGGGTAGAGAAGCAGCCACCTACATTACCTCTATTTCCCTTTGTTAAAGGCAGAATTCTCCTTTCTTATCTTTTCCCTTTAAAAAGTCAATTTTCTAGTTCTTTTACCGAACAGGAATATATTTCCAGGATTGGAACTATACACAGTTCCAATTCTTTGGAACCTTTTTTCATATAAAATGGCTTCAACGATTCACATTCCCATCCCCCCTTTTTTGTGGATATAGGCTTTGCAATCTAATTTGATGTCTAGCACGTGTTAGCACCAATTAAAAGTAAATGAAAAATTCAGGGATCATCTGGGTAAGGAAAGATCGGGCAGTTGAAATACAATTGCCATTACAATATATTATACATCTCAATTAGTTTTCACTGTATATACAGCTCTTCAACCCCCCACTTTTAGCTCTATATAAAAAACATATCAGACTAATAACTGAGTACTTGCACTTAAAACTCTTTATCGACCCATCTCCTACCAGTTGTTGGTATGATACATTATTTGGACTCAGACCTACCTAACTTGGGATTTCCAAAAATTGATTGCAGCTGTCTGATCCTATGCTACCTAGTTCCAGCAGAAGGTGGGTAACAAGCCGAGTTAACAATTAACAGTGCAATTAAATTTTGCTATTATGACTTCTAACGGACATGTGGTGACAAATGAAAATTTAACTCCAACTGCCTGTGCTATAAAGAGCATCACCATCTCTAAAGACAGCAATATTTGATACATGAACCGTCTCCCAAGCTACTCAGTTTTCAATCTGGAGTATTTACTTAACCAATGTGATGCACTAGCTGAAAACGGCAATCATTCCAAAGCAGATTCATGAACAGACAAAAAGTCTGGTGGACTGGAGGTAGGTAACAGCCTACTAAGTGTCTGTCACAAACCTGAACTGACTGCAGTGAAAAATCACACAGGATAAATCTGCCATGTGTATGTTTGCTTTGCCCTGTGCAATCTTTCTTCTTCCTCTTACACCAGGAGCTGAAGCAGAGATTACGGTAAGAGGAAGACTACCTATGTAAACCAGCTAATGCTCTGGCAGATAATTTCCCCAGACATCAGAATATCGTTTTACTTATCTCTGTAAGTAAAAATTTTATGGTTGTTCTGCATTATGGGAAGTCCTGTGTTCTTAGCAGACTGGAGAATAGAGACCTTCACCTTTAATTGTTTTGTACATATCATATTTAGTATTTATAATGATAATACCACATATTAAAGAGCTGCATCAATCCAGTAGTAGACTTATTTCAATAGCAGACTTGTTTTCAACTAAGGATGAGAAGCAAAAGGTCTCAAGCAAGCTAATGTACATAAAATAACACACTTCCCTTCTTTTCTTTTAAACTATTCAAAATAATTTTTCATAACTCAGCAGTGAATTTAGTCCATAGCTCAGAAAATATTAGTAACTAAAGTTTCTGTTTTGATTTTGGTTAGCTTCTATTTTCACCAGGAAACAAATTTTACTGGATCAAACCATCTGTCTTTCCACTACAATGGCTTTTAATTTCAAATAGTACAGCTCTCAAAGACTTTCAGTTCCTGCAAGTTTAATGAAAATTGGTGATTAAAGACAGAACCCAAATTAGTACCTTGACACAGAGGCAGACAGTTACAATTCAATTAAAATGGCTCACATCCATCTTAAGAGACACCAATCAGTTGCTCAATCAGCATGCTTTTTAGATGGCAAGTAAGAACATGCCTAGTCCCGAAACTGCAACTATGTACTGGTCAGAAATGTAGGGTGTAGTATGAAGCTGAAAATAGTAAGAAATTTGGAGGGCATAAAGAAAGCAGTACACAAAACCATAGGAAAGCAGTAAGTTTCACCATTCATAGAATAATTTGATTTTTTTCAAAGATAATACCAAATCTCAGTGGAAAAATTATTTCTCTTTTTTTTTTAAGGGACAGTTACAGCCCATTTCCCTGAGCATCTATCAGTTCTATAGAAAATAAAGGAACTGCTGTTGTCAGAATATAGAACAGCTATATAGCACACCAGAATTTCTAAATTAAATTGTTCAATGATTGTTTGGATATGATATCAGTGTTCTGCACACCACAGAAAAGGAGGAAAAAACCAATAAATGCCAACAATTACAAAGTATTGTATTATGAGAATTAAATCTTTTTCATATCTCAACTATTTATCAACCTGTTCCTTCAGGCAGGATATTAATAGATTGTGTATTCTTTTTATTTTTCACCCAAAAAGCCCAAACACCAGGTCACAAAGAATCTTCCTCCAAAAGAAATCACCATACATGATTTTCTTAAGTTTTTCATTTCATTTAATTATTGCAAGAATATTCCATAGAGATGTTACAAAATAATATTACACCACATTAAATTCATATATCCATTCTAATTGTGTCACCTTCTAAGTCAATCCATAATGCTCTTTTTTCATCTTTTACATTAACTTGCTACATGCTTTCTTCACCTTGTACTATCACACACAAGACGCAAGCTGTCTGTCTCTGTAACACCGATTCCCTTCATTTCTTCTTTGTCAGTAATACACAAGGATCATGTTCAGTGGGTGCTGAAAATGCTATATATATGTTATAAGATTGTGCCTTAAATAATCTCACTCCATATCCTTGAAGGAGGTTATGGCAGACAAATGCAATAAATAGTGTTACACTGGTAGTTATAACACAGCTATATCATTATAGCTGCATAGGTATATGACTGGTAGGTATATCACAGCTATGCATTACTTCAAAAAACTTTTGAAATCCAATAATTTAATAGTTATTTTAATCTCTTCATTCAAAAATAATATCTGCACAAACCTCTCCAAACTAACTCCCTTGTCTTCCCTGTAAAGTTATCACTAATTCAGAAATGGAGCCTCAAATGACTAATGCAATAATTCTTTCAACTCATGCAGATTCCTGCTTATAAAACCAATAAAACAAAGGGCTATTGGCTTAGTCTCTCCAGCAAATAACCATTTCCAGATAGGACATCTTGACATAAAAATCTAAACTTTCTTCAGTTTCTCCTGGGATTTAAGGGAAAAAAAAAAAAAAAAAAAAAAAAGGGAAAAATTAGGCTCCAGTCTTTGTTGACTCAGATGACATAAGGAAAAGAATTAAGGAGTATGTATATGTATACGTTATTTAAGAATGAGGCTGTATGTTTACATCTTGCATTGAATGGCTCTGATATTGTATAATAATTCCTTTGCTACAGAACTGAAAGTTATAAAGAAAATATAACGCTGTAATAATTCATCTTAGACTCTTCAACACCATTTACTGAAACAAAGCTTTTTTTCTTTGAAGTAGTTCATTTTTTAAAAAGCTATCAACTGTCAAATGCTTAGCTCAGAATTTAGATGGAAATCTTGCAAACCTCATCTATTTCCAAAAATATATGTCATGTAGTCTGACTGATGCAGATTTAGTGAAGAAAAGCTGAAAACATAGTTTTAAAATGTATGTTCTTTAGACATTTTCTCTGTTCTACAGTAGCAAAATGTACAAAAATTAATTTTACAGACATGGAAAGGGAGGAATAGACTATAACACGAAGGGATAGTCAGGTTTCCAAAAAATTACCCCAGTCCTCTCTTCCAACACTACCTTTGAGTCATTATTTATTAATAGAATTATTTATTTTAGAAACAAAGAACATATAGTAAATAGTTTCCAATGCTATTTTCAGGAGCTTACTGCATTGTATTTGGCAGCTGAATTTTATCACATACATCTCTATTGCTCCTTCTTTTATTTTTATTTGTGCCATAATAGCTGAACTGATTTTGCTAATTGCTGTAAAACACACAATCAGTGCAACAACATTATTCAAAAAAAATTAAGATTTATACACTAAAGATTTAAAACATTCCTTTGTTTATAATTTCTTGTTCATTCTATGCATGTCTGCTGATTTATAGAGAGTTCATTACAAAACTATTACTTAATTTTAATGTTTTACAGTCCCAGCTCTTCGATCTTCCCAAGAAGTGCTGAAGAGAAGTGAAGAGAGGTGGCTGTTAGGAGGCTGATCTCAAAATACATTATTAAGATACTTGTCCTATGGTTCAAGCTAAAACTACAACTTGCCAACTTATTCCATCATGTTAAACTCCTCAGTAAGCCGGTAACAATGAAAAATTGGACATAATTTAGCTTTGTTACATCACACTCCATTTCCCTGTCATGTCTCCTTCATCCCTTCATATGGATTAGAGAAAATATTTCTAAAAACTATTTCAAGAAGCAGCTGATCCAGTGTAATGCTCTACAGAGACAGAAACTACTTTTGGTCCTGCGAGAGCATAGTGGTCTTCCCAGGCTAGATAGCCCACACAAAGCTTCACACTAATACAGCTGAACTACTTCCAGATTTTAAGTTCACTGAGGCATTTACATTTATGACCAAATGTTTCTTGTTCTTTGTTTCAGCACCTGCTATCTTTACTTCTTCAGTAGAGAGAGAATGGGGTAGGTAAATAATAGTCACCCTTTTCCCTCTCTTCCTCCTTCTGTTTTTCCCTTGCACTTCCTGATACCTCACACACTCCATTCCTCTCCCTTATTTCATGAAATCTAATCACAGACCTGGGAAGCAATAAGGGAAAATCTGAAGAGCTAAGTGGAACCCACAGTAATTTGGTAAAGATCGGTTGAAAGAATTTGATAGGGAGGAACCACTGCAAGTTACATAGCCATTTAATGCCTGACATTACTTCACTGTGTTCAGTGCCTTCTTCACATTAATTTCTGTCTTTGTTAGACAAACAATGTAGAAATTAATAAAAAGAATTCTGTTTTAGGATTGCCCAGTTATAGACATTTCATGCTGGGAACTTCGCACGCCAAATTTTACCATGCACAGGTCTTTGCTTTGTAACCGTTAGCGTCAAGGTGTCCCGTACATCATGCATAGCTGTCATGCAAATTCTGAGGGGGAAAAGTAACTTTTTGTCAGTTCCCTGCTCAAAAAAATTATGTTGCAAGATAATGGTGTGTTCACTCAAAAGGACAGCTTATGAAAGGTCAACTCTAAAGTATATCAATGTGTAAAAGCCTCAGAGGGCTATTATACAGATAAGAACTTATTAACACACGTTTTTCTTCCTCCATCATCCTTCCTATAAGTTGAATCTTTCTATGACAGTAAGGAGGTAATGGTGTTATCAGTCTGGTACAGCAGTAGCGAAAAGAACCCTTTGCTGAGCCTGAGCAGATTAGCCCCATGGGAGCACTGGAAGGCTCTTGAGCGCTTCTTGTGCCATGCCTGAACAGTTACGTAGCTCTTGCTCCACGTCACAGGGTGCCCCCCATGCTAAGCTTGAGAATGCATGCTGAACTATTCAAGTTCTTGTGTTTTTCAGAAACAGGTTAGGGAAAGGATAAAAGGGAAGGATAAAACAGGATTATCTTAAGGTTCAAATTCCCCCTTGTAGTATATCATGTATAGTACCACAGCACCTACAACTGCAGAAACACTTCTTTGTCACATTCATCACTTGCAGCCTGGACAACAGCAGCCTAACTACACAGCCATGCAATTATTAGTGAGATATGATTCCGGTAAACTCTACTCACACAAGAGTGACAGTGAAAAGAGGAGGCTAAAAAGAAGTTGCAATAACTGATAAGGAAATAACCTAAGAATTGATGAAAATTTTATCAGAAGAGAGAAGGCACGTGGATAAGTTTTAGAGAAGTCTGCATAAGTTTCAGTGAGAAAATAATACGATTTAGTGACAACTTGAAGGTAAAAATGAAATGAAGAAGAACAGCTCAAAAATTGTACTGCAAGTTTAAGTAACAATACATGTTAAATATGAGACAGGCAGTATAGCTGAGGAAGATGAGAAGATTTCAAGAGGAAAAATACATATGATTTTACTTGTTTAGGTGCAAACATGCAACCCTCAATTAATCACATCCCTGTGTAATGTACTGTTAGGGACTGAGAGAGAACATTACTGAGAAAAGATAACATAAGGTAAATGCCAGCAACAAAAAGCTTCTCAACAGGATGAAGCAACCACCAACCAGTACATTTAACAAAATGACATGGACCATTACCCTGCAGCATCTGGCTTTCAACAGTTTTAGTCAGGTTTGGAAGAGGGTTTTTTTTAGACCAGTTAACATATTTCAGCCAATTATTTATTATATGCTTAATACGGAGCAATATGAATTGAAACAGGTCCCTGGAACTTTTTTGTACTATTTAATTATTTTTCATATAATGCACTGCCATTTAATACTGTACTCATAGAATATGTCCTAGTTGTCCTTGGATTTTGCTTTAATCTGTGTCATTCAAAGCAGAGAATGTATCAAGGAACTGCTGAAGATGCATTGTATCTCCCTGCTCTTTAAATAAAACCAAAACCTAATAAATTTTACATTTTTTTGGAGTTGACCCAAGTGCTGCCAATCATTTAAATTTAATAGGCGTTTAATGGGTTAAAACAATTTAATCCAAATTTTAATCTGAATGCAATGTTCAGTAACTATTCTTTAACAACTTCCAGTATATAGGCTCTTATTTATAATAAATGCACACAGTCAAGGTATTATTCAGGACTCGTTACTGACACAAATTCTAAATCATCAGTGGACGTGGGGCAAATAAAGAAAATTGCACCAGCTTTAGTCAGTACTATCTGTGGACCACTTCTGAGATGTTTTTCTTAAAAGTAATATCAATGTTTGCAGATCAGGCTGTAACACCGTTCACTTGAAAAGGAGATTGAGAAGCATATATAAGCAATCCATCTTTAAACAGTCTGTGGGTCCAAATTGCCTTCAGAGAGAAAAAAAGATTTGTAGTGATCTTTTTTCTTACAATAGTATAGCTTCACCATTGCTCCTTTAGTTCTTAAAATTATCCCACTTTTTTGCCTGTCATAAAAAGCATTTAATGGATATAGCTTCCACTCTTTCAGTACCATAAAAACTCTGTTCCGTTCCAAACATAGAAATAAAGAATTCGCAATTCTGCTGCCAAGATGACAGGACGTTAGGTAGAATAAGATGGAATTATTCTCTAGTCCTCCTCAGCAATCAAGATAATCCAGAATATTAAAAGAAAGAAACACCATCCAATTCAAATGCATAACCATTCTGAATTTGCATGAAGTAAAAAACAAAATAAAAGAATGAATATACAAGAATTTTTTACCTTCTATCACTGTATTTAACTGAAATACAATAGACTTTGAAAGATTTCAAAATGTGTGCAATACTCTGCTTTGATATTTAACAACACATTTCTGCGCAGCACTGTGCAGGGGATTTTTTTTGTTGTTTTGGGGGCAGGTGTTTTGTTTTGGGGTTTTTGGGGGATTTAAAAAAAAAAAAAAAAATTCAGCTTCTTAAAGTATATTTCCAGGACACCATCTGTCATCCTAAAGTGAAACTTGAATATAAAAACTCATTTGCTGGAAAATCCTCAGAACCTGAGGGCACTGAAGAAAGGCAAGCAGCACTTATCTGATTTTGTACATAAACACCTGAATAGAGTAACATGTTCATTGTCTAATGTGAACAGGTTTGTAACTGCTTCCCTAGACAATAAAAAGATCTAAACATTTGCATTCACAATCGCTTTCACTGCATTTTTCTAAGGGTCAGACTGTACAGCAGCTGGTGTATCTTCTGCTTTAGCAGGAGGCAGAGACAATTTTGTTACTGACAAGTCACCAGTAAAGAGCATGAGTAACTCCTCAGAAAATTTTGGTGGATACTCTGTCTCCTTTGGATTTGAATACGTTTGTTAATGTTTAGAGTAAGAGTTTTGTGAGTCCTTTAAACAAAGCATATCAGAAAAAACAGGGCTACGTTTCCTAGTTGTTCTAAAATCAGGACTTCCCAGCTTGGTAAGGTTTAAAATTTCACATTTCCAGGTTAAAAAAAATCTAGCAAGTTAGATCTAAAATACTGTAAACTCCTTAATGTATGTAAAAAGAATGTAATTTTGATTTTTTACTTATTTCAAATAAATACAAGGAAGTTTAGACACTTTTAATAAAGGTCACGCTAAACAAACCTATGAGGGTGACAACTCTGTTGAAGCTCTTAATTTTGTTTAAATAACAACTGAAGAATGACCTAAAATCTAGTCACTGGGAAGGGCAGGAGAAAGGTGGGGACAGGGGGAAAAGAGTCATAGGGTAACTCTCCCTTTGACCTAAAAAGCTTTATTTATCAAAAGTACAATAGTTCCACAGACAAAACAGAGTCTCCTCAGAATACCTTTTAACCCACTAGTTAGGATACTCTCAGAGAGGAAGCCCACATTCCAAACTAAGCACCAAACTGGGCAAAAAGGCGTTTTCTCCTTCATTCATCTTTGCTGAGTCCAAATCACCAGACTCAGGGGACTGGCTGTTAATTTGAATAATTCTTTAGGCTGCTAGACAGTGAGACCTGTATACTGAGTAGAAAAACACAGATGGTTTAGATAAAAAGGTTTTAACTAAACACCACCTTCTTATGGATCACTTTTCAATTGTGTTTTTCCCTAGCTTTATCAGCTAGCTTGCATACATGTTATATTATCTTCTTTGTAAAACACATACAATTCAGTTATTTGTAACTTCAAGTCCACATAAATAAAAGACCACAAAACTCAAGGCTGTGATAATACATGACAGTTGAATTTATGGATTTTTAAAGGATTATGACCTCAAATCTGGTTTTGAAGGTTAATCTGTTTAAGAGCAAAGACTAGCGGCTTCTTTTTTCTTTTATTTTGCTTTCTTTACATTAAATTTGTTAGTACCTCAAAGAACAGTTGTGGTTAACATTCACTTTAAAACAGGAGTGATGACAACTGCCCAAGAGCTAGTTGTAGTACTGATGATGTTAAGAATGCAAATGTCCTTCAGATTTTGTCCCTCAAGGTTTTCTATTTCTGTACCACAGCTGGCACTTTCACTTTTCCATTATCACCATGTAAATAGAGACATGTAAACTGAAGGCTGTATCAAGTTAGGTTTACATTCAAAAATAATTTATTCCTCATCTCCAGAAAAAAGAGATGCTAGTACAACCTACTTTAGCTATCACTAGGACAATGGGAAACAAAATGGTAGGTAAAATAACCCTTTGACAACACTTTCAAAAAGCAATAAACAGTAGACTATGAATCTCATAAATATACTAAATTTGCATCCTGCTACATGTATTTGCCTGATGATTAGAAAGTCTCCCCATAACTAAATTCTAATTACCCTGCTTTGCAGTAATCAATTCTTATCTACACCATTAATTCAATTATTGGCTTCCTCTCTCCAATTTATTCCCCTGCCCCTGTTTCCTCCTTCCTTCTTTTAACAGCCTACATCATCCCTAGCAGTTTTTGTTCTCCTTCCCACGCACATTTTTCTCTCTTCCTATCTCTTCCGTCACCAGACAAGGCTCCTGCCACCAATGAGTGTTTCCTTATCAACGTCCATTCTAGAATTTAATTCTACATCTACCCTAAATACCTGCATCCTAGTACTGTCCCCAACATGTAAAATTTAGCTTCAGAAGGCTATACACACACATTACTGCCTGACTTTCCATACTCTTCATCCTATCCCCAGCTACACATGTATCGTTGTTGAAGGTTTCCCAAAAGTATATATGGTCAAAATATGTTCCAAGCAAACATAAATAAAATGGACAAAGAGACAGGGTTCAAACCACTAAGAACAGCAGCATAGTTGCAGGAAAATTTGTTCATGTGCCATTTGTTTATGTATGTTTTTCACAGTTTAGAACATGTTTTACTTTTTAGATACTGCATTTGGGTGTTCAGAACAATTTCATTCTAATAAAATAGTACTAATTGTTCAATGCATATGAATCCACGTACAGAAAAAAAAAACCCAGATCAAAACTACCCACTGCAAATAGTTAACTCTATGTTAATTGAGTGAATACATTTCCAAAGACCTGCAAGAGTTACATCTTCTCCTATTACTCTTGAAGTGAATATACAATATATAGATAGAGTAAATGGCAGAACAGGTACATTTCATCTGTGCTCTAAGGCACATAACACTAGTACTACCTACATCTAGAATATGACTTCTGCATTCAAGATCTTGCCTGAAAAGTTTTAAGTTTTTTCATGATATACTTAAGTCAGATTTCAACTTCTTTAGCTAATAAAACAAGGTGAAGTAAATTGAACAGAAAATATAAAATAACATTACATAAGCTCTCATCTTTAAACAAGTGTGAATTATTCTACGCCCTTCCAAGCAACACTGTGATACACATTTGTCCTTACTTCCTTTCTTACATCCTTCACAATCCTACAAGCTGCAATAAATGTTTGTTTCTGACTTTTAAGTGCTAACCAGGTAATAGTGTCAGATCATACAACTTAACGAACCATAGCCCTTCACTACTCTCCAACATGTTCATACATTCTACAAGTATCTTATTACTGAGATACAAAGGACATATCCTTCTCTCTTCAAAGATAGCTCCTCACAAACAGCCATTCAAGACAGTTGCAAGACAGGACAACTTTGTTAAAGTGAATCAATTTCAAAATTAGCAGTTAAAAAATACTTTATTTTACAGTAATTCTTCTGAGAAAGAACTATTTGTAACATGAAAAAGTTTGAAAATAATTTTTTTTGCTTTATATTTTTATGTTAATCCATTTTTCTTTCAGTTTTGAAGATTTACCAACTGAAGCAGACCACTGTAGTAAAATGATACTACAATACGAAAACTGCAACTACAACTATTTCATTTTAAGGCTAATAGCTGGAACAAGTGGGAAACTTGCTGCTGACTGAACAACCCAAGAGAATCTAAAAACCCTGGGTCCTTAAGATGAGCAATAAAGGTATTTCCTTTTGCCAGTGTGTTCAGACACTGAGGCAGACTAATAAAGCTTGAACACAAACATTTTCATTACATGAAATTGTCTCTCAAAATACTTCTTCCCATAATTTCCTGAAATGAACCCTTACTCATCGTTATAAAGAGGGGTGATATTTTCCCATAAGGAAAATGCTGAATTTAAAGTTACAGTCCAGATAATGATTATGGAATATCAGGAAAGATTAGTCCTTCTCTAACATTTGCTGTACTACATTTGTAATCAATTTTATCTCTTGTTACCAACTTCACAACAGATTACTACCTAACACAGTCAATGTGTAAAACTAAGACTTAGAAATTCTGTATTCACTTTGTAGGGAAGAGAATAAAGACAGCTACAACTAAAATATTTGGGAAATACACAGGAAATGTATTATTTCATTGTTTCCTGAAAAAGAGTTCTGATACCATTGGAGGAAGAAATTATATAGTTCTGCAGAGAGGCTATAAAAGGCTATTTCACCTGCAATGTGGGAAAAGCAGCTTATGTAAAAAAGTAAAAAAGACGATGACAGAAGTATAAGGGAAACCAGGAAGAATAAGGAAGAAATTTGATACTAGTTTTTACAAACAAAAACCACATGCTTCTATGTTAATAGCAATTTATTCCTAATTTTAAAAACTGGTGGAACTCCTCCGCTCTTTAACCCCATGCCATCCTTTGTACTGAAAGCTTGGGTCAGATGGAATAGACGACCCAAATAACACATCATTGGCTAGGCCCCTGAGTTAATAAATGGGGAAAACCTAACTGATAAGAAGACAAACAGATACTTCACATGAAACATCTGTGTCCTTCAGATATGTAAAAATCAGTGCATCCTGTAGCAGTATTTCATATGAAAACTGCTGCTTACTGACTTCAAAAGCTTAAGCTTTGTGACCATTCTGCACTTTTCTTGAAAAAGAGGGTTTGATGGATACAAAAATGTGGGAATAAAGTAGATATTAATACTTATAGGAGCAATTTCTTAGATTCCATCATATTCTTGGTGGATAAACTACAATATATCTCCTTCAAGTCTTATTTTTTTACTTTCAAAATCAGTCATACTGTCATCTGGCTGCTGCAAACCAAATTAAGGTCATTTTAGAGGATCTAAACCAAGGGTAAAAAATCATGCTATTGCAAATCCCACTGGGGAAAAAAACAGTGAAATTGGCTGAAAACTGCATGTTCCTCAATTCTGTAAACAGACAGTCCACATGCGACACTCCAAAATGCAATGAAAAATACAGTAAGCACTGCAAGTGTTGAACCACTTTTCACTTGGGATGTTGCTCACTTGGGACTCCTCTTCCTGTTCGTTAAATATTACTTTCTGAGAAGCTCTTTATATTAAACCTAACTTTTTTCAAAACAGTATTTAGATAGCAGCAGCTACAGCAGAATGGACTCCCTGGTAGCATGGTTTTAATGGTGCTAAATGACCATGGAGTCTGACATTAAGATGGGTAGTAGGAAGATGAACAACATCTCTGAAAATGACACTGAGATGTCTTAGGATCTGACAAGCATGACAGCAAAACTCTGGGGGATCCTTTAATACAGAAGTATGGCTTGAACTCTTCATGGAATTAGTTGGGATGATCTTCAAGAAAGGCTTTCTCATTCTAAGCTCCCTGCCTTGGCCATTCTTTCAGGTAAGAAGTCTAAGGAGACACCATAACTTCTCGGGAAGAAAATAACAAACTGACAGCAAAAACTTCTCCCTCCAAACCTGTCTATAAGAAACAACTAATAACAGCCAAAGTGAAAATGCAATGTTGAAACTACTTTTTTCAGTAATTCAAAATAAGAAGCCAGCAATATGTACACAGCACATGCATAAATAAGACTTCCTATCATTCATGTATAGTTTCTTGTATTAGAAGATAATCTTTTCCATATGCAGTATTATCTCCATCTTTGTGTAGTTCTATACAGACTGGCACTAAATTCTGCTTTTTGCTGTTAAGCATGCCTTCCATTTAAACCTTAAATAATAATTACAGTCATAACAGACTGTATTTGAAGGTTTAAGGGTCAAACAAAGATTATTTTCAACTCCGACAGAAAATAATGATACTTTTCCAGTTTTGTTTCCAAACAGAAATTTAAAAGAAAGTGAGGATTTGGGTGGTTACAGAAATCTCCCTTTCAACATAAGGAACAGTCTCAAATAAAGAATGAAGTTCTTTCCTTTAAAAATCCAGAAGTAGGTAATGGAGGAAGGTCATCATCTTTACTGCTGCTTATCTTTACTGTGACTGAGAGATAATAGGCTGTGCAGGCAGAGATCCTTAAGAGCCTTAAAAATGAAAATAAGCAGCTTGTTTGATGCACTTTGGAAGGGTAACATAATCAAAACAAATCACATAAATTGTGTCTGTACTAGCACCCTGAATTTGGTGTTTGGCAAGGCTAAAACCTTGTATTCATCAAAGCAGAAAAAGGATACTCCAACAGTCAGGTCAGGGGATGGTGTGCCTACACAAGAACTTAAGGTTTGTGAATGGAAAGAAAAAAAAAAAGAAAAAAAAAAAGAGAATACATACATGCATATTGTACAGAAAACAGTCAGGATATATACAGAGACTGGATGTAAAGACATACCATGTCAAAACTGCCAGCAAGCCTTGGTGACAGGAAGATGGTATCACATGCAGTGATTAGTAACAGAAGTAGTGCTGAGTGGGTGGCACAGGAGAAAGGAGACTAAGAGCACATTGAGTTTATCATAAGATATACACAAAGATACTAGAGACAGATGAGAGCTTTAAGTTTGAACAGAACGAAACAGTATTGGAACAGGGACATCATGAATGTGCATCATGTGCCTAGAGATAAAAAAATGCATTTATGAATGAGGCTAGAATATGCACAAAACTAGAGAGGGATATGCTGAAGAAAGACGACTTGAAATTAAATTGTGAAAGAAGCTGGAGCCAGAGGAAAGTCAGATAAATGAAAAGAGTCACCAAAGATGAAGAGGCAGAAACTATGTGGATGCAGGTTTAAGACTTGTATTTATGGAAAATAGAGAAAACTGAGAAAAGAAGAGAAAGCTGACAAGAATCACCGAATACAAAAGTTAGTAATGTTGAGAAGAAAAAACAGCACAGAAAAAGAAGATGTCAATAGATCGTATGTTGTTATCACACGGGCACGGGAGAAGCTATAAATTAGTTCTGATGGCATAATTACAGAAATTTTAAAATTCTGGATGCTAACATCTCTCAGTAAAGACAAGCTAAACATTTTATTTCAATTGTAATCTACCTGCACAATTTTCTTTGCAAGCTTAATTATATTATGATCCTTAGGTAATTTAATTAATATGTATTTTTAACAAATAAAATAATTTCAACTTACTAATATATGAGCCACTATTAATTTCAAGGCAGATGAACCAGAGTAGCTTTATTTGTTGTGAACTTTCTAATAAACACTACTTATGGTAAACAAGAGCAGAAGAAACAAAACAGTGAGATAAACCTTATTTCACAGTAAATCATAAATTAAAATACATGTTTATTCTAGTTAATGTGTCAAATATCTCATTTAAAAACTTCTCCCTAACAATAAACAAAAATCAAATGAGAATTCAAGAAATCAGTGCTCCCACAAAGGAGAAAAAGATAGATCACACTCAAGTTGAACTAAAATATGCAGTACTTACACACAGGCTTTGTTGGCCTATAGTGCACAAAAATCCTAGGAGCAATTTTTGCTGTAATAACATCTATTTACTCCAGAGAATAATTTAATTTATCATGGAAGATAGAACTGCTTTTAACTTAATTCTGCAGCCATTTAGGGAAGGTAGAAAAGCATGGCAGCAAGATGAGAAAACAGACTGCAGTGAACACAAATAGATCCAATGCTACTGTAAAATTTGCCCAAAAAGAGTCTACAATAACTCATTAAAACCCTGCAATAAAATTAATATGATGCATGGGAGACTTAGCTCCATAGGCTATGATTTGGAGTATTACAGACAGGTAAGCGCACATGAAGAAACTAATGTTTAGAACAGGTCTATACACCATAGAAAAGATGAGGGAGAACCAATTCCATGCTTAGGGAAGTGTCTGTGTCACCAATGCGTTTTCTGTAATGAAAACATACATGTTTGGTAACTGCTGTAATGACAATGTGAAACAAAAAAGCAATTACTACAGATAGAACCAAAAATACTTAAGTTCTCTAATCTGAATGAATCTTCATTTCTACTTTAAAGCATAAACATTTTCTATTGGAATATTGCTGGAACTTCATCAAAATTTCTCCAGACTCACTAGCACTGCTGCCTGTTCGTGAACTTCACTGCCAACGTGTAGTGTAGTACCTGTAGTAAAGTCTATACTTAAACATTGGCCACTACTTTCTGTACAAGTTCCTGCATTCAGCCACTTGAAACTTTCTGCATAATACCAATTTAAGATTAAATTCTTCATGTTAGGTGACTGTTTTTGTAGCTGCTTGCCTTTAATTCAGCAAATCATTTCAAACTGTTCTTGAATGCAGCTGAAACAAATGCTTGTTTTGCTTATTAACCCCCACAATAATTTGTAGGAAGCCTATATCCCCAGTGTGCCTTGGAATGAAGACAGACAAGGAGAGATTTGAGAGTGTACCATGATGATGTCAAGGAATATTCTACTAGCCATCCAAAACTGATTACACCTGAGCTTTTGAAAAACTAAAATTCACACAAACTCAATAAAGCCTTGTTTGAATCAGGCATCTAAATTCTTCAAATGTTCTACCTGTCATGAGGCATAATTCAATCCAGAGCTGCAACAGCCTGAATTTCTTTTCTCTCACTCCTTCAGAATGCTTTCAGGCTTCATTGTGGTACAAAGAAAAGAAGCTGACAGCAAAGAAAATTTCACTTAGTTGCATTGTACTATTCCAGTGGGCACCAAAACTGCAAGAAGATAAATTAGTCTAACTGGAAGCGAAGCAATATGAGGAGGTAGACGTAGAAAGGAAACCAGAGAGGAGAGACAAAAGAAAAAATTCAGACAAAAGAAAAGATTCAGACTAAAGCAAGCACAGGCTTAACAGAAATGCAGAAGGGTCTGAACGGATGGTTGAACATACATATCAGTAGCCACCAGCACATACTTCAGGCAAATACTGGAATGAAACCATGGATTCCCAAGTTTTATAATTCCTCTTTTTATAACAGATCTGAAACAAGAACACCTTATCACGCTAAAGTCATATGAAACTCTGCTGCATTCCTCTGTCTTGGTACAATGTAGCAGAATTAACTAAGAGTCTAACCTTGGGTAGCTTAATGCTTTGATAAATTTCTCATTTCCTCTTTGATTCTTGACCCTATTTCACAAAATAAAACAGTCTCCCTCACCATAAGGACCTCTTTTCAACTTCTTGTTTGAACTTCAGTCAAGTGAATACTACCTATATTAACAAGAAGATTTATACTATAAAACTGATGATAATTTATTCTTGTAATTGCCTTTTAGTTTCAATCCCCTTGCCAGTCTAAGTTGCATTTTGTCAAAGAACTACACAACACCTTTCTTCTCTACCACTTCTGAAGCTAACTCAATTTTTTATCTCCAACTGTTAGAATGTATATGCTAGCCAGTGGTGCTGGCCAATGATTTCCAGAGGGAAATACAGTCCTGTCATAAACTTTTCTGCTTTCAATAGTATCCATATAAGCCTACTCCATCTTTTTGAGTTGAACAAACAGATTTATGGCCACCAGGAATTCCTTAATGTTGGGAGAAATACAAAGCTGCCAAAGGACTAAAACCTGATACTGTTAATTCCAAAACTTCTATTCTGATTCTTCTAGAACACATTGTGGAAATTCAAGGACTCAGGGACGATATGCAAAATCTCAATGGGACTGGATTCTTTCTGCGGAAGTCAGGTATATACATAAAATTAGGCTTATCATACAAATCTAATAATCAACCTTAACTAAGGAACAGGTTCTTACCAATAGAGTACTATGTTTTTTGGAGAACATGCTTTTACATTGTTCCAGGTTATTTGCAGTATCTGCTGAAGAAATCTAATGAAGTTTAGAAGAAGGATAGCCTTAAGGAGAAGCACATAGCACATTTAATGAAATTATTAATAAATTTTATTAGTAAGCAAGGGCAACACTATGGTTGCTATCTATACAAGAGCCATTTCTGACTATTAAGTATAAATAAAACTACTGTCTTTTTTTTTCCCCCCTCACTGCCACTCTACTAATATGGATTACACTGTCAGAAAATTCTAAACAGATTAAACTGAAGAATTACTTCAGTTACATTGTAGGGCACTGCAATGAAAAACAAAAGGCAAGAGCTGAGTTGTTACAAAAAGAATAGCAGAAATATTACATTTTCTGTTGTTATCACCTTTTTTTCTGAAAATACTACCATTGGTGTGTGTATATATATATATATTACAGAATCTTGGGAATTGTTTTCTTGTCGAAATTACAGGTCACTTAGAAAAACATTATAAGCAGCCAAACATAGAGAACATGTCAAGAACACTGAGAAATAAAAAAAAATTGTAAAGCTACTTAAAATAATTAGCTCACCTTTCCAACAGCAGCAGCCACTCTGTTGGTCTCCCCTGCTCTTTGCTTTCATTGCAGTGTCCAGCATTATGGCTGAAGGAATAGAGTACAGCAGAACCCCGCTAATTTACCTTACTAATTCACACACCTCAATTTGCACACAAAAATTTGCCACTTTCCCAACTTCTGAGGCAAAATAAAATTGAAAATCCTGTAGCAATGGCTTCTACCACTCCAATTGCATCACATTAATAAATATGCTACGCAATATTGACTAGTACATTATTCAGTATTACCATCAAAATGTAAACTAAACTAGTTTAATAAAGGAAATAGGTTTCTTTAAAACATTACCATGTATCATGGCACTGCCTTGCTCATTTTCAAACTTTGAAATTAACAAAAGGACTGCCCAACAGTGAATTAGGGAGGCTCTACTGTACTTAAAATTGTAATGTCCTCATTGATATGCTTTTATCTACAATTTTCTTCAGACTGCATCGCATGGGAATACGGCAACTACACTTAACTATGTCCTGTTACATATTATAATTAGCGTCCTATCACTGTTTTAATTATTCAGACTTTCTCTTTCAGAAGATTATGTATTCAGTTTAGCGTTTGACTTTTTTCTCTTACATTGACTTTTTTTTTTTTAATGCAATATATAATATCAGGTGAAATTCAGCTCTGGTGTATTACTCTGATATTTAATGAAAACCTATTTGTCACTTGATTTTCCAAAGCAAAAGATAGATTATCCAAAAATATCATAGAGTACACCTCTGCCTCCAGCCAAAACTCAGAAACTTGATTCATTCCCAACTGCCGATCTTGCAATACAATCAATAAATCACATGGCATTTCTCATCTGGGATGATGTTTGTCAAGTTTAGATCAGTTACCAGTACAATGCAACTCCCGTACTTCTCCAGAAAAAAAGACAGCATATTACCACATCAATTAACCACATCAATTAATCAAATTGACAACTGTGAAAAAATCTTACTGGTCTGACATCCCCACATGAGTTGGTAAATTGCCGTGCCAAGCCAAAATCCAGCATATAACACTTCCTGCAGGTGCTAGGAAAACGTCCCATTGCGAAGTTAGACTAGGAAGAAAAACAAATACAGATAGATATATATAGATATATACACAGAAATGTTTCAATACGCACACATATTAATGCAGCAACACAATCATAGAAAATCCACATTCTACTTCTCTACCCTTGCTTCCGTGTTTTCAGTTCTACTAAACTCCCATTAAATTTGAAGAAAACTTTGTTAAGAAAATCAGACATCCAACTTAGCATATCTGAACAGCAGCCTACATGGTCCAAAGAGATTGTCATCTTCCTTCATCTCTTAGAATATATAAATTTTCAGCGTGAATTTTCCAATCATGTCACCCACTCACATATTTTGATTTGGACATTTCAAAAAACTACCAACCTAGGAGCTAAGAAGTTCATCTAAACAAATGCACTAGTATCATGTATGCAGAACACAGAATAAGGGGTGCAAACTGCCTTTTCCTTTTCACAGGAGGGAGAAGAACCAGATTTAAAAAACAACAACAAAAAAACCACCCAAAACCAACCAAACAAACAAACCCCAAAGAGCTGGAAAGTCAGTGAGGACTTATGGAGGTAACTCATTCTGAAAAGCTTCAGTAAATTTTCTTACATGCCTCTATGAATTAACATTCTATGTTAGCCCTTTAAAAAAAAATACTTCAACACTGCTGGTTTATGATGTTTGAACATGTTGGCTGAATCGGTTCAAGTCTCTCCCCACCAAATCCCCTTAAAATGGATTATGTGATAAAAAAAGATAAAGCTGAAAACAAGTTCTGTGAAATGGACTTGAAACTACACATCTGAGCAAGCTGGAAGCTTAACGTAATTAACTCTAGAAAAACTATTTTTCTTTTTCCATTAAGTGAAACAGCAGTACTGTTCTAAATAAATCTGAAATTCACAGCTGCTTCAATATCAAAGGTTGAGGGTAAAAACCAATCGAAACCATGAATTGCAATGAGTGTGATCAACGTTATTTTTAAATGGAACAGAGTTTCAGCATTGCCTAATTCATCACGAGGCAAATAACCAATCAAGGATTTCAAGATTTCAGCTCAACACAAAGCTTGCTTTTAGTATAATCTATCTAGAAGATGCATAATAAAAGCTAAAATGGACTTGTATTTTCAAGCCAGGAAAACTGCATGCTAGAAAGCAATTGTGCCTTTTGCATGTGTAAGTCACAACATCAACTCCTAAAGGGGAAGAAAAATTCTTTCTTTTATGAATCTTATATATTGCCTCACACTGCTGCTTATCCTGGCTCAACATTTAATTTTCTGGGTTTTTTCCATCCCCTAACAGCATTCTCCATTTCCATCCTACCTGAGCCCATAGACTCCAAGATACAGCTAGATAACAAGATGTCCCCAATCCATCCTGCCAGCCATAAAGGAACACATTTCCCATTCAAAACTTGAACGGTTTTCATCATTAAAATCTTGCGCTCCAGCTAACTCTTTCTCACCTATTTCACTTGACATTCACTGCCTCTGTGTCCTTTCCCTCTTAAATGAAGTCTTAGGGATGGGTCGGGGGAATACAAGTTTTATAAAAAGTTGCAAGGAAGAAGTGATGAAAATTAAAATTCCCTAACGTACAGAAACTTACCAGAGGTTTTATGTAAACATCATCCAGCTGACAGGAAATTTAGCTATATATGCCAAATATAACCAGCCATATTTGCATCTACTAGAAAACACAAGATTTGCTTATTTTTTCTCATTTACAAATTTTGAAAGTTCAGAGTTCTAATGATATTTTTAATATAGAGCAATATTAAAAATAGCTGATGCAATTTCAGGAATAAATTCAAAGAAAAACAGAAAAAAATAATAAGAACAAAAGTGTGACGCTATCACGAAGGCACTGTCCTCAAGACATTTTGACAACACTCATTTTATTAGAATTGCACAATAAAACAATTGAATAGTTTTTTTTTTACAGTCTGTCTTTTCTTTCTTTGTTTATTATAAATATACTAACTAGAAAAAAATTGCTATTGAAGAGCTTATAAATATACCCTACAGTTAGTATCTATTCTCTTAGATCTATTATGTGAAGATATTAATTGCCATTAGCAAACTCATTGTATCATATCTCATGGCAAATACTCTCAATTGCATGATGCTACAACAAGAGTTGGAAGTTTTAACTACAGAAAATTGCAGGGAGGGCTAAGTAACTGGAGACAATGATGACAAAGACCAAAGTTATTGTTGTTGCAATCCAACAAGTAACAGAAAAAATCTGCCCTATCTGATGAATAAACATTCAATTTTCTGTCCCTTTCCATTTTTTCATTTTAACACCTACTATAGAACCTATTCTTATTTTTGCAGCCATCTAATGACCACACATTACTTGCCTGTTTTGATTTAATGGGCAGACTTACTGGTTTTATGTCCCTGTGCAGGAATCCCACAGAATGAATACTTTCAATAGATTCCAAAATCTGCTTCCCGAGCCGTAGAGTGGTACTAATGGTGAATGTTCCTCGAGACTGGCTCCGACGCAGGTCTGCCAAGTTCCGACCCTGATCAAATTAAAAGGACATTTTCATAAAAAAATACTAATACCAAGATTCACAGATAGCGTAAAGTCTTCCTACTTCTACAGCTAAAGAGCTGTTCGTGGTTATACTCCCACTCACGGAATACTCTCATTACCTATTTCATATTCAAGGATAACACATCTTACCTAATGCAATGAATATATGTCCCCAAGTATCTCCAACATTAAGTTTAGAATCTTTTTGAAAATAGGAATCTTAGTATCTTTCTACTCCTAAGTAACATGGACCAAACTAATCTCTATTAGAAGACTAGTACATACACTATTAGTTAATGTTGTATCTGTGCCACACCTGAAAAAAGGCCACTGAGAAAATGCTCACAAAGACTTCCGTTACACTCACCTCTTTAAGGAAAAGTACGTAACTTATTTAATTACACAGTACATTTTAGATTATTTAACTAAAGAGATAAAAATATACTATGCAGGAAATGCACCCCATAACATCACAGAACTGTTAGTCTGTCAAAATAACAGATGACCAACAGTATGAACTAGAGCACACTTCTTTTGCCAATATTCAATTCACCAAGATGATAAAGGACAATAATCCCATAAGTGCTAATCACCCATTTTACCCCTTTTCATAGGAACAAATCTTTCAGTAAAGTGAATTAAGTGTTTTCTTTTACTTGCAATGGGTATTTTTTAATTTTCATCAAAAAAGCCAACAAAATGCACAGAATAATATATTATATTCTAGACTATCTTCAAGCGAAGACTTCAAAGTAATGTGAATTATCTCAGAAGACATCACAGTTCACTCTTTAAATAGTCAGGTCTTTCTGAGGATGCAAACTTTCTTCTTTCTGAGAGAATTACGGAAAGGGTATCAAAGGATAAAGACATAAGTATATGCTCAATTTAGGTTTGCTCACTGCTATGTGTTCATGTTCTTTTTTTTTTTTTTACTTTGTCATCCTCTAAAATTTTACTAGTATTTTCATATATGCTTGGCTAATAAACCAAAACACACAAGGAAACTTTGAGCTCTGTTTGATACACTGACCTGCAACTGCATGACCACATAGTTAAATCTGTCATTCCTTCCACATCCAATGAATCTACAGACATGATCTTTTCCTGAGAGAAAAAGCAGCAGATTAGCCAATAATAATGAAATTATGTGGTTTATTCCTTTAAATACCTAGCAAAATACTGGAAGAGATAGTTATATTTCATTAGAGATCTTTAGTAAACTAAGCCCTCCACCCCCGCAGTTCAACAGCTGTAAACCCAACATCAGTTCTACCCCCAATTAAATAAAAGTATTCTCCTATAAAATATGCAGCCCTACCACAGCTATCACTCTTCTATAGGAAAACATGCATGGCAATATGCCTAAATGTCCACAAATTTGAGGCATTTTGGATTGGGAAAAGGTTATTTTCTTGCAAAGCTGATAGCTTGTTATAGACAATATTCCTAGACATCATTCCTCTTTTCCCATAAGCTGCAGCGAAAGAAAACAGTAGTCATATTTTCTATTAAAAAATTGTAGAAAATGTAATTCAACTAATCTGATCCATGAATATTTTTTTCTAGAATATGATCTTTGCTGTTTAGCTACAAAAGACAAATTCAGCTCAGGTATACTGAAGCAGAGATAGAAGAATTGTAGTAGCTAAAAAAAAATCACAGTTTGGTTTAAGCCAATTTTCTTTAAAGCCTCCTCCTGTCCTAGGAGCAAACTGTGGAGGAGAAGAAGAGGGCCGGTCAAAAATAATCTCCTTACTATCCTGCAGTTGTAAGGCAAAGCATAAGATTCCCCAGGTAAACAGAGAAAAAGGCAAGCCAAAGACTGCAGTAGGGAAACAGAAGGGGAATGCATCCTCATTGTCATTTTGGTACCTGTGTTCATTGACTGGGAGAGAAGCTGGGACCCCTTATGACTGCACTCTACAACAGAACAGGGAAGCGTAGGGTTTAAGTCCCTCAGGCCATTTACATTCCTTTCTGACACCATGGAAGCTACAGCCAAGAGGAAGCTGATGGTTGCAAGTGGTTGCTAAAGCTGTGTAAAATCTGTGTCACCTATGGTTTCTTTCATGAATTCCTTTACCCTTAGGATTACCAGAATGTCATAAACAGAAAAAGAGAAGCGATAGGAGAAAAGCAATTGAAAAATTCAAAAAACCATTACCGCTTTCAAAACACCATTACTGCTAGCAACAGATCTGGGGGGACTTTTTGTTACTGCTGCACTCATAGCTCCATCAAAACCCTAAAACTTGGCCCTACAGCTTCCGAATATTCTCACTTCACTTGACGGAAGAGTGGTTGCCTGTTTATTGCTTCCTCAGGAAGCTCCCTGCCACATACAATTAAAACAGATAGGCCCATTTAAACAAAGAAAATGGTACAGGATTCATCAAAGTAGTTTCTTTTAAAAGAATTACTTTAAAAGAAATCTCTACAACTTCTGCAGATACGTAAGTGCTAAGCTGTAAACATCACTGCTTTTCCTCCACTTTTTCCTTCCACCCATTTGTTTAAGTAAGACAGGCAATATTACAGACAGTATAATTTTATGAAGAAAAAGGATTTGCAGCAAATTTGTCAAGATGAAATTTTGTATATTCATTGCTACAGTTTCCAGTTAATGAAGTCTCATCTCAAATATTTATGATTCATTCTACAGCCACTGTGGCTATGCTGAAGGAACATCTTCAGAGAAACATGTATTAGTCAGATTTCATCTGCCAAATTCAGTAAATGTCCAAAACTTGGTTTGGTCAGAGAAACCCCATTTTAACTGGAGCAGCAACTCCAGTTGTATGGTAAATTCTCTGGAAACTAACTTTTATAAAAATATGAGGAAACGGGAAAGGACAGAAGTAGGGCCTGTACACCTTTCGAATAGCATGATCCTCCGCTACTCCAGTGTGGCTATACACACCTACTACACCTTTGCAGATATCTTCAGTTCCTTTTCCCTCAGCAAGAAAACAGTATTTTCTCACACCTGCAAGCCACATGACCGGGGAGCAGGGGGAGAAGACGACAGTAACAGGCTGCAATGAACAACTATGCCCTTGAAAAGCTTCCTAGGGAGGGTACAAAGCCTACGTGCCATTCCCCAGGCTGCAGTGTATCACTACAGCTAGCTTTTCAGCCTACACCAGGCGCAACCCATCACTAAATTACGCTAGAGAGCTGTAAATGAGTGAGGGAGAAGTCTGTAAGGTTGTGTGAGACAGAAACCAACTGAGTGAGTCTCGCTCTCACTGAGTGAGATGTGATAAATCTGTCTTCTCCCATCTCACCGTGGGAACAGATGGCCTAACAACATGATCAAACAAAACAACCATCTGTTGCAGCAGATTTCTTTCAAAAAAACCAAAACAAAACAAAAACAGAGCTTAAAGAGTTAAACAGCATTCTGACAACAATAATTAGGCAACAGCATCATTGGCAGGGGAAAAAAAAAAAAAATAAAAAAAAAATCAAAGTTGCAATAGATGACTAAGCTGTAATAAATGGCCGTATCAGTGAACATATTCCTTCTTCATAGTTAAGGAAGAAGTCATACAACCACTCACATATTTAAGCATGTTTTGCTAGATCAGGGTCTTTAAAGAGATTCTTTGAAGTTTTTCATTATTCACTGTACTGCATACCTACAAAGTTATCACTCATTTCACCCCCACAATGAATGACCACACTGTTTTAATTTTCAAAATTTCTGAAAGCAAAAACAAAAAATAGTACAACCCTGCACTTCTGCCAACAGCTATTCTCATTTCAGTTTCACAGTTTCTGTGAAATAAGATTCTAATACAGAAATATACAAAAGTATGTTTATAAACTTGAGAATGTACCTAGCTCCAGTAAAGACTGGAAGAGCTGTTTTGCTGGATTGAGACATATTACACCTGTTTATTTAATTCTTTGCTAAAAGCCTGTTTCTTTATAATTTTCCCAGAAATTGTATATGATAATAAATATATTTAAAAAAAAAAAAAGATCCACACATCAAGAGAATTCTGAATGACACTGTCAGCTCACTGTCTTTCATTACATACTACTCATAGATCAAACTTTCCAAATATTTGCAAGAAAAGGATTTTCATGACAGTTACATTCCTTCCTCTGATTTATGTCCAAGGTAACTAGAACACCTTGAAAGCAAGGGAACATAAGCCCTTTGAGAAAAGGATAGTAATTATATACATACATATATATATACACACACGTGCCAAAAAGGGGTAGAAGAACAAGACAAAAGTTGGTCTCAGAGGATGTATGCTATTAGAAGATTGTTACAAAAATATCCTAAAAGAACTGTTTACAATTTTACCTGCTCTGAATCTGCATGAAAAAAAACTTGTCAAAAAAAAGAAAACTTTCTACATCGTAAATGAAGCATTTAATAAAAAAATATTTTTCAAGAAGTAATAATAAAGTTGCTTTCTACTCCCCATTTTTGTCTATTTTTCTTTAATTACTCTCTGCTTCAAATTTTTAACTCTTGCATACTGAAAACTTGGGAAGGGAATAAAATTAATGGAGATGGCTCCTAGGAGGCAGGATTCTATGTAAAACATAAAACGGTCTTTACCATACTCTAATAAGAATCCGTTAAGTATGGATAAAAATATATCCATATAAAAATAAAGTTACATATCCGTGCAAACTATAAATCTCAATATATGCAAAAGGTTTGCCTATTTTCTTACTGTAGTCACTTCCCCATCATCTACAATGTTCCTTATCTAAAACCAGAGCAGTTACACCATAATGTGGAACTTGCACAGCAATGACTAAAGGTCACCTCTAGTGTTACTATCATGGAAACACTGACTTTTTTTTTTTCTTTTCTTTTTTAAACTGTGCAAGAGAATAATAAAATAAGAATTAAGGAATAATATTTAGATTGTTTTCTCATAAGGAAGGTTGTCAAAAGAGCTCCTTCTAAAGATCTCATACAAAATCAGGGTTTCAGTTATATAAAAACTTCTTTTTATTGTTTTCTCAGATAAATAATATTAAGAAAATAAATAACTGAAAGATCTTTATTTGGATTATATATTATTTGGATTAATTGCCTCAGTAGATCTGTAGTTCAGATGTTTCATTATTCTGTTCTTCTCATCTAGACAGCATTTCCCATGATTCAGTGGAACCAGAGACTCTTCTGCAGGAAGACTGGGTTGTTAAAGCAATTATACTCCCCAAAGGAAGACTAGTAAGAAAATTATAATTTCTGCAAAGCCCTATGGCAATTATTCACAAATCAATTTTTTATTATTTCAGCAAACATTTTTGGTTTTCAAAAATATTTCAAAAAGTAAATAAGTTTTTACTAAGAAAAAGCATTTTTGTAACATCTTAACTCAAACTTCACTATACTTAAATTTACAGTAGAAAGTTATAAGGCACTCCAGTTATGCAGTCATATATAAGGTGATGTTTTTACAAATACATTGGCATTGTAGTGCTACCAAATTCCAATATTTTATTTCAGTTATTACTATTTTCCTTATTACTTTAGCTGCTTTACCTATATAATTTTAAAGACACTGGATTTTGTTAAATATAGAATCAAGATCATGTGTGCAGAAAAAAAAAAAAAACAAAAAACACCTTGAAAAATTAATTCTGAGCATTTAAAAACGTGAGAGTTAGAGAGTATTTGTTTCTTCAAAACTCACTATCTTTAAGACAATTTCTTCAGAACCCCGACAAATTATTTCTAAATTTACGATTGGTAATACTGAAATTTACTATTCATCTCTGGACTAGAAACTCTAAAATTCAAAGAAAACTAATATGTAGTCCCTGAATCTCCTTGCTCGACTATATAATACTATATTTTTGTGAAATTCTTTAAAAAGATATAAACATAGGAACAGTTTGTTAACACTAGAACATGTGACATGCTCACCCTCTTAAATCTATAGAGGCTGTCAATTTCTGCTGCAATGTGACCTTTACAGCAGATTAGGCAGCACCATTTATCATGCAGATTTTGTTTTATTCAAACCAAGAGTTTGAAAAAAAATCGGGCTGCTGACAGGGACGAATGTATTAGTCAAAACCTTCCAGATTCAAAATAATTTTTTTAAAGAAAAAAGTCACCCTTTAAACTTTCTTTTTATAATCTTATCTTGTGAAAAGCAATGAAGAGAAGCCATTGCATATGTCTCTGTATTGATAGCTTCAGACATTAAAGTATTTAAAGGTACATCAAAAGTGACTATTCAAAACTGTGATTGTCAATGGTCAAGGACCTGAACCCTAAAAGTATTTCAGGACTCTACATGCCAATAATTTTTCTCCTACAAGTTACAGTATTTTAAAGTTGTTTTTTTGTTTGTTTGTTTTTCTGAAACATGTTTCCCATTTCAGCATTAGAATTGTTCTTAGCAATACTTGCAAGGGCAAAGAAATACAAATATTCTTGTCCTGGATGCTATGTGAAGGACCCACAAATATTCAGTGCTAGATAGTGCAGAAAAAAAGAAGAGACCATCTTAGAAAGGGGAAATAAAAAGCTAACAACAACAAAGTCTAGAGCAAAAAAGGTAAGGAGAAGATAGGGATCCAGAATAAACTGCAGTTGAGCATAGGTTTTACAGCAGTTCAGGTTTTTTGCTGTTTTTATTTTCATGTCATCCTGTTTCAAAGAAAAGGTACATTGTAGCAAAGTTTTTAGAAGCTGAAAGAGCTTCTATTCCACTTCTAATAACATTTTAGCAATAACCTGCAGAATATGGGGGATATTTACTCAAACTATGACTAAATAGAGATTATAATGATTTTTAAGAGGACACACTGACATCCTACTTCTGGCATATCCAGGGTACAGCCCTACCTTGCAATTTCTTCAACACAGCTACTTCCATTTTCAGCACTTGCTTTGGCTGCTGAGCTGATTCGACCTTCAGTGCCACATTTTCCCGAGTAAGCAAGTCCAGTGCATCGTAAATTTCTCCAAATCCTCCACCTCCTATTTTCCTCAACTATATTGGGGAAAAAAAAAAAGAACAAAAACAGATTTAAAAGAGGCAATAAGAAAAGAAAGGAAACAAAACATCAATACTTCTTTGTACTGCCTGCCACACTGCAAACGCTGTTGTGTTACCAATAGATTTTTAAAATAACATAATCACATCCTTCAGTACATAAAAGAGCTACTGAATAATATACAAAGGTATGGTTAATCACAGTTTGGAAGGGAATTCTAGGAAAACAAGTTAATACACCTGATCTCCATCTGCACTAAATTTCTTGTATTTAATACAATAGAGGACTGCACTAGCATTCCCAGCATCCACCTGACCAAAATCAGCATGCTGAATAAAGTCATTCCTCAAATAGTCACATACTACCCAGAGACCTTCAAATACCAATGCACAGTGACATTTTTAAAATATGCCATCTTCTTTTTTTCAGAAATACACACACTGAATACTAAAGGTATAAAAGTTCTTGGACTTACTGAAAAGAGGGTATTTTCTATTACATGCAGTGACTTACACATAACAGCTAAATCATAAATGGTAAGAAATGGCTAAGATTATCTTTGAGTATATATTTTATATGTTACTCACATTTACTTACGATTCACCAATACCATTCTTATTAACAGACATACTAAAGAAACTTGCACCACTGAAAGTTTAATCTGTGTTAGAAAGAGGTAAAAAGAATGCTCCTGGCATATTTATTAGTTTGTACTACATTCAGAGCAAATATTAGTAGTTGTGTTTTCACTCTGCTTTAAAAGTTAACAGGGAACAGAGACTCATCTGATGTTCAGTATCAAAAATGTCAACGTTATTCCATGTAATGCTTTCATATGGTGATCTCCCCTGTAGCTACCATTCTAAAGCTGATAAAAGAGAAAAGGAGTCAAAAAGAACTTACCCTAAGAAACACAATATAGTATTTTTACTATATTTTACCTTGAAAGAACTGACATGGTTTTCTAAATGTAATTTGAAAACATACAGTTGCTAAGGTTATATGACTACACTGTATTAAATGTCATCTAAACATTCTGAGGATCTAGAGATCAGCAATACGTTGACCTACCTTCAGATTCTGAAAATAAATCTAATGTCTCCTAATCCAGACAATCAGCCATCTGACTGAGAAGGAAAAACAATTTTTAAAATAGCCTAGGCCCCTAAGAATAAGGAAGAAGGTAACAGATAAAATACTCATATTGTTTACTTGCATTTTTCAAGTCATACCGCATGAAATTTTTATTCTGTCTGATTACAACAATACTCAGTATTTCATCATGCACCTTCTGTCCTGAAGATCTTTTATCATCACAAGCAACTGCTATTTCAATATTCTTAAGAGAAGGAAAGTATGGTCCAAGATACATAGCATTATCTACATTACTCACTTCTGGCCAATGCATTGCCAATTTTAAAAAAGTGCATAGGATAAACAGCACACCACAGAAGTAACCCACCTAAATATCTGCTTCTAGTGCAACACCTGTCAACTGCAAATTCACACGTCCATTTCTTTCTAAAAAGCACACCAGCTGTTAGCAAATGCAATCTCCTCTTCTCCACAGGCTGTATATTTTCTTTGAAGCAGCATAACATGCATAGTACCAACACAGACCTGTTACTCTTCAGTCTACACATTTCAAGAACTTAACAAGTTCAAGTACAGAGTATGACAAATCCTGAATAAGAAGTTTGCATCTCTGGACATGACTTGTTTAAGGTACTACTCAGGTAAGAATCTAGGGTTAACTCTGAATTAATCACAAACGTGAGAAACAGAAACCTTTCAAGTCCGGTACAACTCGGTTACATTCAGATGTGTTTAATATATGCAGACTGTTAGTCCTTACAGAAAGGGAAGAGATCGGTCATCTAAATATTGGGAAAAATAGCAAATTTTAACAGGATTCTATATATGTATATATATTTTTAAAAAAATAGTATGTGTGTACCTATGTATATCTCTTGAACGTGTAGTTTCATGACTAATTTGGCCATTTTAAGTCTGCATTTTTCCGTTCTACCTCTTGGTCGGGTGATGCCATTATCTTGCCTGAGCTCTGAGCTCTTAACAGGGCTCCAACAGTTAAACACAGACATTGACCTGACCGTAGTTTTCAGCATAAGCACATAAATTTTCAGCACAGTACAAGCACAAGAGAGACAGTGAGAATGTATGGTGAAAAAGGTGAGAGGGGAAAAGGAAAAAGGTGACACAGCCATCCTCACCCCTATATAATCTTATAGCAGTTTATCATATAACTTCATTTACCAGCTTTGAGAAACCGCCAGACTGAGAAAACTGCCTCTGAAAGGTTATTTTTTTCCGTTTGTGTGCTTAAAAAAAAATGTAAAAACAAACAAAAAACCCACAAAACACACCACCACACTAATAAAACAAACAGATCAATTTCTATCCTCAGATAAAGTACAACAGAATCATTAACATACACCCAATAATGACGTCAGTCAATAATTCCAGGGACAAATGAACCTCTCTTTGATTGTAGAAAAAATATTTTCCACGCCCTTTGTCACTGGGTCACGCACCACATTCAGCAATGAGCCTACATCTTCCTTGGTCTTCTTTTTGCTGCCACTGTCCCTGTAGAAGCCTTTCTCGTTGCTTTTCACATCCCTCACCAGTTTCAACTGCCAGCTGAGCTCTGGCTTTCCTATATTCATCCCAACACACAGAGGCAATGTCTCCATATTAATCTTGGGCAGTCCATCCCTGTTTCCACCTTCTGTTCACTTGCGTTTTGCTTCTGAGTTCAGACAGGAGCTGACTGTTCAAACATACTGGCCTCCTGCCACATCTGCTCAACATCTTTTACCTTGACAAAGACCATGTTGCCCTCGTTTACACCTGCACCACATTCTCCCATTTTGTACATTAGTTTCAACCTTCTCTTCTTTGCATTCAGCACCTCACACCCCAAACTCATTTCCTCCATTCTCTCTTCCACTCCGATCTCTTTCTATGCTTCAAGTCTAAAGCATACAATTTCCAGTATGTTTTATCTTGGTACTTTCACATACACTGCATATTGAATGACGTTCTTAAACCTACCTAAAAACAATCATCATTACAATCAAGTCTCTCCAAGTCAGGATTGTAATAAATGCTTCAAAGGCAAAAAAGAGGGATGAGAAAAGGCATGAACAGAGGATAAAAGCAAATGCTAATAGATACAGAGACAAGTAGAAAGGGAGGGTGTCATTGAGGAAGAAATATTTTATAATGTCTTTTCTATGCTTGCTTTTCAAAATAGAATCACTCTAAAGAACATCTAGGTTAAAATAAAGTTTAATTAAGCATAGTTTTTAAAAATGTTCATGTCCACAAATTCCAGGTATGTTTTCACAAAGACCAAGGTCCTGAGCAGCAAAAATTCTGAAAATTGCATTTCAGCTGCAAATCTTTACGTAAATTCCAGAATGCGTACTTTTTTTTCTTAAACTGCTTACAACAAAATAATCTCATGCAATCATACAACAAGAGCTGCCATTCTTCAATGGGGAAAAAAAACCCCAGGATATTGGGAGAGTTCCACAAGGAACAATCAGAAGTAATACTGATAAATAGGGACAATACTCATTGTCACCAAAACTTGAAAGTCCACTGGTTTATACCACCTCACCCTTCTACACAAGGAATTTTTAGGTACTCTACTGCTTCAAGAACACTAGCAAAAAACTTAAATACTTCATAACCTACCAGACCAGTATTAATTATGTTAATATATATATATATGTCAAGTACTAAGGAATTTCTAAAATTTGTATGCTATTTTCTTCCACTGGCAGACTGTCCTATGAAATCCTGAATCTAGAAAGAAGTATATCACCTTAGATGCCATCAAGAAATCCTTAATGTTTGCTACAGAAATTAAGAAATTGAAGAGTTACCCACAGACAGTATTTGGCACTCATCTACCTGTTATACTTGATTTGGAATACATACAAGTTAAAATGTATAATCACATGAGATGAACAACAGCCTACTCTCAAAATTTTCCAAAAGACACCAATCTGATCATCATTCTTCATTACACAGGAAAGAAAATAAACCTGAAGAAAACAGGACTACTGTTGCACATATCAGACAACTGGATATTGATATATTAGTATGCTGTTATCTATTTATAATGCTATTTTATTCTATTTGATCTGATTCAAGACTACACTTTCAGTTTTTACTTCACTGCAATATTGAGATGCAATATAAGAAAGTATTTTACAAATACTTACACTCCAAAGATAGCCGTTTAGGTTCTACTTACACAAAAGGAAATACAAAGGTTTCCTACACAAAGCTAGTAGTATCAGCTTCCTGCATTTTTAAATGAAGGATAGGGCACAAGATAGTTGAAATTATTTTCTCTATATGAATTTGAAATGAATGATGAATCTGTATCTTCTATGTTCAGTCTCACAGTTTTAAATAAAATACTGAAATATGAGAGTAATAAGAAGCATAGATGGTGCAAAAAATAGTGCTTCAGTATCTGTTTGCAGCCTACTAAACACACAGAGATACCCAGAATGTTCTATTATGAGGTGGCTTTTTTTTTCCTTTTTTTTTTTTTAATCTAAAAAAAATCCACAAGCAAAAAAATTCTAAAGCGATCAGGGGAATGGAGAAGGAACTATGAGAACTCAGCCTGTTTTTCCCCAGCAAAAATAGTTTCAAATGGATACTGTTTCCCTCTAGATGTAAATCAAGGATAAGAACACCAAAAGGGAACAGAGCTATTTATGGTAAAGCCAATACTGGTACATGATCAAATGGATATAAATCAGCCAGGAATAAATCTATGCTACAAAATATAACAAACAAAATTTCTAATTAGAAGAACAGCAAGGTCCTAAAAGATATTCCTATAAGAAGTCACAAATCTCAAAATCTGACTAGTTTCAAGAGGGTGCCCGACTGATTTCTGAAACAAACTGACATAATCACTGGCTGATTGGATTTCATATACTAACAGGACCTTCCAGTTGCGCTCTGAACAGGCACTAAGTCAGGATTTAAAAGCTTTCCTAGGTCCTTACCAGAAAAAAACCCACCTTAAATCCATGTAACTTCTTTTTAAAGTAGGATAAGAGAAACAAGTGGTTTTCAAGTCCTTTCACCATTTAACATAAGTATTAAGCAAAATACATCTCACAAGAATTTTGAAACAGAATTCAAAGTGCAAACTACTTCTTTTTAAAAACATGTTTTAAAGAAGAAAAAGAATTGCAGGAAGGCATACTCACCACCTTCCATCTTTCTTTGACCAAGATTCCCACACTGAGGATGTCAGGCTGCTCCCCTCCTCCACTCATTGCAACCTCCTGAAGCGATGGAGCTGCTATGCAAAGTCTATGTCAGTAGAAACCATCCAGATCCCAGGTGTGGCTTCCATTTAACCAGTGACTGCAGAAACAGAGCAGAACATGGGACCTCAATGATTAACAGAATAACATGAAATACAGAAAAAGTTGCATTTCTCACCTAGCACCTTAACTAGCTTTGTATCCCATAGTGACTTATGTTGGAATTCTAGAAATCAACTTCCAGTACAGAAAGAAATTCAAGTATATTCCTCCTTATTTTCTTAAGTTGCTCTGTCTCAAACCTCCAGTCCCAATCTCAATAGTACTAATGAATATAAACATTTTCAGAGTTATATTCTGCAGACAGTTTCAAATTGCTGTAAATCATAATTACATTTAAATTTAATTTTAATAACTTTAAAAATCTAATTAATAATTTACTAAACAATTCCTTAAGTAATAGTAAAATATAATAATAAGCTTAAGGTAATATTAACCAAAAAATTACAAAATTAACAATATACTTAAATCGGAATTGTAATTTAATTTATTGCACTGCATACAGACTATTCCATATTTTACAATGTGTTTCACATAGCTAGGATTACTTATGATTAAATATGCCTAAAGTACAATTTTGTTGGTTTATGTCAGGGTACAAATAGCTAAAGGGAAAAAAACTTGTCTTGGGTAATTCTATCAGTTTAATTTTTTAATTTTCTGGCTTTAGGCAATTATCTCTAATTTTATACAGCAATATAAAAATTCATCTTTTGAAGATTAATCCATGCATAATGGCTCCCATCAGCAACTACTACAACCAATTAAAAGCTTATTTCTATTGTTTGAAGCTTTTCTAGAATTCTGCTTATTTGTTACAGTGGTATAATTATACAAGTGTAACTCTTTGTACAAACTCTCTTATCCAATGATAAGACTCTTCAAAAGTGTATTTGCTTTGGGTTTATTTCTATGACTTCCTAAATAGCATAAACCAAAAGTGAAAAATTCTTTTCTCCCTGAATCAACACACAAATGATATGCAAAATTGGTACAAACATTCTGATTTAAATTAACAGTATGTCCTTCCATGTGGATAAATGCCACATTTACTAATGGGGCTAAATTATGCTTTTTAAAAAACAACCTGCTGCTTAAACAACCTGACTTTTAAGATAGACATTCATTTGACGTGACAGTAACTGTGGGGGTTTTTTCATATTCTTTCCTATTTATTTTTCATATTTCATTTATGCCTTTCTGCTTCAATTGTGAATTCTGACATTTAAACCAACTCCAGAAAACAGACCCCTCCGGAGAAAAATTAATCTAGGTTAGCTGAAGATCTAAATTTATACCAAATTAGAGTGGATTACATCCCTGTAAAAGAGTGTTCATTCAGAATATGTAGCCTGAATTGGTTTAATTCAAACAAATGAAGGGAAACCAAATTAATATTGCATATTCTGAGTAACAGCGTCCACCCTGCAATTCAATCAAGTTGAACAAAACCAATTTAAATTCTACCAGTGCTGGTAAATTCTCCCCTGCAGATAAGGTCAAAATTCTAAAGAGAACTATAGTCATTTATGTGAACACCCTTAACATTACTAACCACTGACCATAATTACTGGCCTTTCTAACCGAATTATCATAACACAGTCAGGAACTAAGGAAGTCAAAGAGAAAATGAAATGGCACTAATGAAGGGGAAAAGGTCTATTTCCAAAATTACATGCTTACAGCATGTATGGTGATTTTTCCATTTGATCAAATCTTTGCTTCCCTTCCACCACCCCCCAGTTACATCAAAGTAGGTGGTGGTCTTCACTAAGTAATATGTTTACTCCTATATTGGGACTTGAAGGGGTTTTTTTTCCTGACACCTGCTTAAAAAAAGTAATAGAGAAATAATTAATCTCAAAAATCTAGAAAAATCTAAAATTGGCAAGTATGATTTTTACTGAAGCTTTCAAACATGAGCAAAATTCATCATCTGTTGGATAAGTAGATGTTTTATTAAAGCAAAGATACAACAACAGTGGTTTTAGAGTTTTTTTAATACTGCTATCAGCCTTAATCTGATACCTGATCAGATACTTTTTTTTTTTTTTAAATACATTTCAAATTACAATTTATAGTCATAGCTCTGACAAACATTTCCAAGAACTATTCATTCATGGATTCTTGAGCATACTATGAGAGCATCAGTAACTGGCCCAGAATTCAATGGTACAAAACATATATCCACAGAACCATCCCATACTTTAATAATTATCATAGAAGTACCGTATTACCATAGATAACATCTGCATGGCCAGCGTAACAAAATCCTCATTTATACACAATTCCTCGATCCTATTCCAATAGACTAATTCCTTGTTAAATCTCTTGTCATCCTGTATCATTACAAAGCAATAAAATCCATTCTATATCAACAGTCACTGGTATTCAAAGCACCAAAACCCCAGGACCCACTAAACTGTCATGCACAGGAGGCAAAAGTTCTCTCCTGAGCCCCTGAAGACAAGGTGCTAGACACCTCCTGAAGCTTAATAATCAACTGCAACCACTATTTTACTTGAAAAATGCAAGTTTTACAAACATGTTGATGTTAATTTGAAGAATCCTGTTTTGTTCAAGACCCCAAATAAAGTAGCTGGAGCATTCAGTCACAAATTTCAAGGCCAGAAAGTTTGAAATTAGCCCAAACTTTTATCTGATCAGGCCACATAACTTCACCCCTTTCAGTGAATTAGCACACGCTAATATGTAAGAGTCCAAATAATGAAGAATCCCCTGTCTTCACTGGTAACATGTTCCAGTACATCCCTTCCCTCACAGTAAGCATGGCTTGCTTTGTTTCAAGGTTTAATCTGCCTAATTTTAGTTTCTTACCACATGACTTTGTTACAGTTTTAGAAACCAAATTTCATTCCCAGTAATTTCACCTCATTTAAGCATCTAAACACATTTTTTAACCTCCTCTAAACCAATAAATAAAGCTTTAAGCCTCCCTTCTTATCCCATGGGTCTTTTATGTGGTCCTCCTTTGAAAATCCTCTCCTTGCTCCATATTCTTCTTGTGGTATGGGCAGCAACATTGAGTTAGACACCAACACTGAATTACACTCAATCATACCAATACGTAATAGAGAGAAAAGATGACATTTTTTATTTCTTTGTTATAGCACTCTTTTTTCCCTAATTTAAGTCTGAAGCTGTTTTATACTTCTGCTAAATCACAACTCTATCAGATGCTTATACACCTCCATGCTTACACTCAGGCACTGCTGCGAGAATATGGTTTCTTTAAAGCCTTTATTCACAATCTGATCTAGATGGCTTCATTGCTCTGATGTGTTCTCTAACGACCTTAACACTGTATAACTGAAAATCTGTTAGTTGTTAATGTACTGCAGTGGATAAATATCTTTATATTCCTCACCTAATAATAAAAAACACGTATTCTGGTAGGTGCAATTTAGGTTACAATCGCCTTCTCCAAATTCGTGTAGAAAAAAAAAAGACATTATTGGAGAAGACTACATTTAAAGGACTTTTGGACAAACATAAATATGCATTCTTTGGAGGTGGTGCTCAGGACAAAACAAACATCTCTGAATTTTGAAGGACTTGAATTCAGATTGTTTGGCCCATTCTAAATTCCACAGATGAATAAAAGACTCATAAAAGTACATACAGTCCCATTTGTATTATTGAAATGCAGCCATATGTTGCTTTCAGTGTAGCTGTTTAACAGCATACAATGCTGTTAAAAGATTTAAGAAAGCTCCAGCATGCTCTGTATCCCACTGAAGTAGATGAACAGTTAATGACATACAGTTAAGGTGCAAGCTTTCCCTTACTCATTAAACAGATGAATCCTTTAGCAGTGCAGTTTTACAGGTGGCAGTACGGTTATTTTCTGCACAACGAACACTTTATAATTCTCCTAAAAAAGTAACAGCCATTTTATTTGCAATATATCTCATAAAATTCTATATTCATTAACTCATCAGTTTCCTTATCAGACCAGTTTATCAAATCAGAGGAAATGTGTAAGATAGCAAGAGTTATCACAATTAAAGGTAATTAGCCCTCTGTCAAATTTATTTCCAGGTGACAGGTCATGCAACAACTAGGACAACACAACGAGTAAAGACTTTGCTCCTGTATTGGGTTTGCATGGTGAGGTTTTGGTAGTGGGGGGGCTACAGGGGTGGCTTCTGTGAGAAGCTACTAGAAGCTTCCCCTATGTCCGACAGAGCCAATGCCAGCCGGCTCCAAGATGGACCCGCCTCTGGCCCAGGCCAAGCCCATCAGCGATGGTGGTAGCACCTCTGGGAGAACAGATTTAAGAAGGTGAAAAAGTCGCTGCGCAACAAGAAACTGCAGCCAGCTGAGAGGAGTGAGAACATGTGAGAGAAACAGCCCTGCAGACGTCAAGGTCAGTGAAGAAGGAGGGGGAGGAGATGCTCCAGGCGCCAGAGCAGAGATTCTCCTACAGCCCATGGGGAAGACGGGGGTGAGGCAGGCTGTCCCCCTGCAGCCCAGGGAGGTCCACAGTGGAGCAGATCTCCACCTGCAGCCCGGGGAGGACCCCACGCCGGAGCAGGTGGGTGCCCGAAGGAGGCTGTGACCCCGCGGGAAGCCTGTGCTGGAGCAGGCTCCTGGCAGGACCTGTGGCCCCGTGGACAGAGGAACCCATGCTGGAGCAGGTTTTCTGGCAGGACTTGTGACCCCACGGGGGACCCACGCTGGAGCAGTCTGTGCCTAAAGGGCTGCAGCCCGTGGAAGGGACCCATGCTGGAGCAGTTCATGAAGGACTGTCTCCCATGGGAGGGACCCCACGCTGAAGCAGGGGAGGAGTGAGGAGTCCTGCCCCTGAGGAAGAAGGAGCGGCAGAGACAAGGTGTGACAAACTGACCTCAACCCCCATTCCCTGTCCCCCTGTGCTGCTGGGGGGGAGGAGGGAGAGAAAATGGGGAGTGGAGTTGTGCCTGGGAAGGAAGGAGGGGTGGAAGGAAGGTGTTTTAAGATTTATTTTTTATTTCTCATTACCCTACTCTGATTTGATTGGTAATGAATTAAACTTCCCCAAGTCAAGTCTGTTTTGCCCGTGATGGTAATTGGTGAGTGATCTCTCTCTGTCCTTATCTCGACTCATGAGCCTTTCGTTGTTATTTTCTCTCCCCTGTCCAGCTGAGGAGAGGGAGTGATAGAGTGGCTTTGGTGGGCACCTGGTGTCCAGCCAGGGTCAACCCACCACAGTCCTATAACATAAGCCTTTGCCTGGAAACCGATCACAGTATAAGAACAGGTAAAGGAGAGTCAGTGCTTATATCCAGAATTTCATACTGTACAAACAGCATCCATAAGCTCTTCTATCCACTTAACTGCTTTTAACTACATATCACCCCCACAAAAGACTTCTTTAATTTACCCCAACCAAGTACACGAAAAGATTATATGCTATTAGAAAATAACAGTGCAAAACTTCCAGAAAAAAACAAGTCAATTTTGTAAAAGCTGATTCTAGCTCAGCAAGCAAAGGCAATTGTTTTATGTAATTTGTGTGCGTGTACATAACTTCTTTAGAGATGGCCCTAAACTGAAGCCAATCTCTGCTTACTAGCCTTTGTAGACGTTTAAATCCAGATCTAAGGTTGAGAAAGTAACACAGACATTTTGGCTGAAAGGAGGTACTGTAAGCTTCAGGACAAAGCAAGTAAGGACAAAAGATTACTTCTGTTCCACAGAAAGGAAAAATATACGTCCTCTTGCCTCCCCTGTGGAATAATATCAACCTTTTGCTATTAGGAACTCTCTATGTTTATTAGGAGCTCTATCTGCCTGCCTTCAGTTCATTTAAGAATCTAGTAAATTAACTGGAATCTACCAAAGTTGCTTTCCACTTCTGTACTTTCTACTTCTGAGCAGAAAAAGAACTTAAAGGAACAAAGAAAAGTTTAACAAGTCAACATAAAGAGAACATCAGAGCAGGAAATGTTCAAAGGTCCTAATTCTACCACATTTATGGTAAAGTCCACTGTCTTAGGCTGAGAAGCACGTTCAGATTGTAAATTCTAAGGCCAGAAATGTTTTAAGTGCATCTATTTGAACATCCAAACTAGAAAGCTATCCTACACTTACAACCTGAATATTTTCTAAATACATTCATTAGAAGCTGTGGTCCTGAAAATCATCATTCAGCATGTCAACAAGAAAACTGAATTTAAGACCTTGACCTAAATTTCCAACTGTACTGGTTGTGAAGAAAATCTTTTAAAAAATTCAACAGATAACCAATGCCATTTTAGGTTTTCCTATCTCAAGCTCTTGGGTGCCAAAATACTCATCACCACTTGCATATTCCAGGTGTGAAAAGCTCCCAACTGTCTTGTGTGCTATTGCCAAGAGTCCAGATTTCCTTCTGGCAACTTCTGCACTTAAAGCTATGTTGTTATTACAAAGTGGCAATATTTTCTCAGTTTGAAGACAGAGTTAAAAATATAACGTTTAGTTTCAAGATAACAGTCTTATTTTAAAAACACATATTTCAAGCTACCACACTTATTTCCAGTCTGCAAGAGATTTCAGCATCAAAACGTTACAAAAACCCAAGTAAGGCAACATTTATGGAAGGCGTATATTATCTTTTACTAAACCAAATGATACAGGTGGCAAAACCCTACATGTTTTAAGCACACAAACCCCTCTTCAAGTCCAAAATAGAATGAGCAACTTCAAAATTAAATTGAACTTGACAGCAATTGCACTGAAGTAAACTTCATTATGTTTCTTGATTAGACCAACTGAGATAAAAAGTACTCTATACCTTGCCATAAAGGAAGGGAAGCACCTGGCTATGCGCATGACAGGGAGAGACTATAGGGTTGTGGCTCCTATGAGAAACACAGCATGTAATTTATTACCTACAGAAAATCAGAAATTTTTGGTCAGGGAGAATTAGAATGAGTCATGAAACAAAACCTCTATTTAATCCATGATATTTTTGTGATGGTATTTTTTAGCTGAGTGAGTTAATTTCCTAATTTGATCTGTCACACAATTGCACAAAGACTTATGTCAGAAAAAGAGAATGAATGGAAGTTAGCTGTGGGGGACAGGGAAAGGCTGGACTATTGTGGTGCTTTCAACTCAAACCAGTTGTTGAACTACAACCTCAGGTGCAGAGCCTTTAATACTAACGTGGAAACCTAACCCTTTGGAGAGGTTAACTTCATTCCAAATAACACTGTATCATTCTAAATTTTTTCCCCACAACTCAGAGTTCCAAATTAAAAAGAAGCTTGTGAAACCTTATTAATTGCTCCAAAATTAATTTTAAAGCAAAGTTTAAAAAAAAGAGCTGTATTTCTTTGTCTTAGATTCACTATAACTGTTGTATTTACAACAAAACCTAAATGGAACTAGAAGTGGGGTTTTTTGCTATTGCAAGAATTTGTTTTACCTGTCGTAAGTCTTTTTCAAAGAAACTAGTTCTCTGATCACTTACATGAAGCCAAAAATATTTTTAAACACACAAATGGAAAGTCAGTTCTGCAATTACCTAAATTACACAGCATTACAATAATTATTTTTCAAGATCCTTGTAAAATTTTCATTGCAGAAGAGTTAAGTGATCGTGAAACGTGGGTTTGAACACTGATACAAAGACAGCTTGAAGTCAAACAATTAAGATACTTTAAATAATGACATAGTAATATAATATCAAATTATTCACAGTCTGGATTTATCAGCAAAATAAAAATCTTTGTTTCCAGTTTTTTGAAATGTTGGAATAGTCATTTATCTTCTTAGGATACACTTAGAATATTAATAGATTACTATCAATGTCACTAACTTTATATACCAAGGAATAACATAAATTGATCCTTTAAGACACTTCGAACCATTGCCCTTTCCACTAGTACTATCTATTTCTATTATTTCATAAATCAATTTTCTCAGTAAGGAAAAACATAAATGCCCAACCCAGGCACACATCACACAACTACAGAAGGCAAGAAGGCAAACAATACACTGCTCTGAAGAATTTCTTCCAAAGCCTCCGCAACTTTTGGCAGTAGATCCACAGCACTTTATAGAAAAGAGCTGCTGCTAAGGACTGTGCAAGAATGATGCAAAAGCATATATACAACTAACTGCTATTAACTTCTCAATGCTTAATCCAATCAAGTAAAGTTCAGGGTAAACTATAAATATAAATGGGACTAACACTTCACTTTTTTGAAAATACAAAAAAATCAGCAGAGGAACTTTGGTGACATGATCAGATAGGTGACATGCGAATAGCAAAATGCTGTCTGCACTGATATTGATCAAATGATCACCAAGGCTGCCAGTGGCAGACAAGCAGCCCAGCTGGCAGACCACAAGACTATACTCACTGTATTGTGCCCAGGCTGCAGCACCATGCATGAAGCAATCCGGACCTCACTGACAAAAGCTGAGACTTTCCTTGATATGTCAGTTGATAAAGCACATCACAAAAACGTAGTGAATAAGGCCTTTGCTAAGAAGAACAGGAGAAAAACAGAGGAATAACCTTTTTTTAATATGTAATGTCTAATCTCTTAGCATCCTTATCTTAGGGGCACATAGCTCTAAATCTGCAGCAGTATTGTGATAGAGAGCGAGGTATTCCATGTATTCCACACATAGGTATTCCATCTCCTTAAGTACCTGAAGACAGTAGCTCTCCTTTTTGCCAGTGTGTGAAATGGGATCAGTAACTGCTACACCAAGCAAGATGACTCCAAAAGAGCCTAGCTGACAGGAAGGTGGAATCTGAGTGAGCCCACGCAGTGCAGGAGGTCTACCAAACTCTGACAGGCTTTGGCCTCCTCGATGAGGGGAACGCACAGCCATCCTGCCACACAGTGCAGCAATCCCTGAAAGAGTTAAGGAGGAAAGATGCACCATCACATTATAGTTTATGCAGGAGACACCTCACTATTTTCAAGGAGGATTGTACTTTCCAACAGTAGGTCAACTGTGCTGGAGAAGTCAGGCACAAAGAGAAGACGAAAAACTACAGAGACCCTGTGTTGACCCTCATGCCAAGACAAACTCAGCACTGATATGAACAACCCCAGCACCAGCGGGTAGGAGACAGCCACATTAAGTGGGCCCTTATGAACTGTCAAATGACATGAAGTGGGAAATGGCTTGGTGCTTGGCTATGCTGAAGAAGGTGGCACTAAGGCAGCTAAAATAAACATACAACAAGCTATTGCCAGCAGAACAGCACAAGCTATTACTTTATCTTCAGTTTGAGCTGGCTTCAGAGGAGCTCTCTACAGTGCCATGGAGTCTACCTTGTTCACAGAATATTCCACAATGATCACATGGGCTCAGGCAATATCGAATCTAGAAGCACAATCCACAAAAACAAAGGAGATGGGTAGCTCATCTAGGACTGCCAGACCAGTCTGCCCCTAAAAAACATTCGTGCTGGGGCTTTCCAAGGTACAGGGGTTAGAGTCAACAACATGACTTGGCCAGAGCGTGCACTTGCTTTGTAGTCATAGTTGAAGGCAGCTTCAAGCAACGGTGACTTAAACTTGAGCTGCTAATCGGAGGTCCTTCAAGGTTTGAAATGGAAGACAGGTATTAAAAAACTGAAATGGAACTTTGGCAAAGGCATTTAAAGTTGGGACAAATCCAAAAATATCAACTTAATTTGCAGCAGAAAAAAAATAGGTTAGACAGTAGAAAAGTAGATAGCACGGACAGCTAATCACAAGAGCAGACAGGCTGCATTAGATAAAAGATCCACCTAGCCCAATCTCCTGTCTCTGACTATTGCCAGCAGCAGACGTCTAGGGAAGAATACAAGGACACAGAAAGCACATAATCACACTTTCCCAGAATATTTTCTGAGCATATAGTGAGCTGGGACACAAAACATTTTCTGAGCCAAAGATGGTATTTAAGATTTTTCATCTCCAAGTTCATCAGATCTTTTCTGAATCCATGAAAGCTTTTAGCATCCATAACAGTCTACTTAATTCCACGCTGTGGGAAGAAGCACATCTTTGTTTCCAATTTGTCTTCTGCTAGTTACATTTGAGGTTCACTAACCCTTGTACTGGAAGGTAGACTTTACAGTTGCTCCCCGTTCACCTCTTAGTCCTACACAGGGAATACATGGCTACCATATGCCCCCTCATTTACCTCTTCACGTATTTAGTCTTTCACTGATTTTGATCACCATCTGTGGGCTTTTTCCAATTCTATTACATCCCCTCTGAGATGCGGAGACCAGCATTGTTATTAGGCACTGACCTGCTATTCTCAGAGAACCTGCAAGACCCCATTCCAGAGAAGCTCATCACTGTGTAAATTTTAAAAGTATTTTTCCCTACATAAATTGCTTTATGATAATTTTCATTTATCATTACCTCAGAGTTGCAAGGTCTTTCTCCAGCTCTTCCCTGACTGTCTTCTTCTTTACTAATTTTAATACCCTTGTATCACCAGACTTTCTAACTTCAGTATTTGCATCTTTTCTAGATCACTTCCGAATACACACTACAGCACAAAGAGCTATACTTTTTAGGCTGATGAGCTACCGTTTATCAAGCTCAATATTTACATTTTTAATTCAGGTTGCATGAAAAAAAAATTTTGCACAAATTATTCACATATAGAAAACCTGACTCATGATCTTCCATCTGGATCATTAATGGCTCTGCTTTCAAATTTGGAACAGATTCCTTGGATATCTAAACACAATCCTTCTTCAGAAGGTTGTTATTCAGCATGTGACATAATTCATGGGCACATTTTTTAGAGATACTGCCTGACCATATCTCCCATTTCTGCTTTATTTTGGTCTTGCAAACCAAGCAATCTCTCTAACACAGACCAAGTAGGAAACAAAGCATAAAATATCAATTAAGAAAGACTTGAAAAAGGTCAAAAGAAAGCCAACATGAATGAACACCAGGTTAAGAGAATTTCTAAATAGAAAAAACGAAATAATGAAAGAAATAGTAAATTACAGCAAGTGCAAAAGCACAACAGGGAAAAAGCAAAATAGACTGAGGAAGAAAAATAAAATACATTAAAACTGATAATAAATTTTTCTTCAGACAATGGGAATAGAATGCTTGCCAGAGAATACGTAGGACCAATAAATGGTCAGAATATAAGAGGTGTATTCAAAGAAGGTAAGACTGCAAAAGAGAAGCTCAATGATTTTTTGCATCTGTGTTGACAGCTGAAAAAAATAAGCAAATATCCAGAAAGAAACACTTCTTTCTGAAACACATCAGAAAATTTGCCTTAAATTGAAGTGACTGAAAAAAGAAATAGGGAATGTGTAAAACCAAATTCAAAGTAATGCCACCTGTGTCAGATGATATTTAGCTAGGCTTAAAAGAAACTTAAGCATTAAATAGCTAATCTATTTATGAGGCTACATAACCTCTCATTTATACTTACACTGGCACCTAAGCATTGGAGTGTGGCAAATATATTGCCAATTTTTAAAAGGGGTTACATGGGACATCCAATAAGCTTCAGGCCTGGAAATCCAATATTTGTACTCAGCAAATTAGTAGAAACTGTAATGATGAAAGAATTACTGAACGCTTGAATAAAAGTAATATAGTTTTGAGAAGATAACATGGCTTTGATAAAACAAAGTGCCATCTTCCAAATCTAAGAGTACTTAAGAGATAGACAGTCATGTGAGTAAGAATGATCCAAATAAAGCCTATTTGGATTCCTAAAAGGTATTTGATAAACTCTTTTTAAAGAAACTAAACAGATATGGCATAAGAGGACAAGTCCTTTACATATAAAAATAACTGGCTAAAAGGCAGGAAACAGAGGACTAAACAGCCATTTCACACAGTAGAAAGAGGCTACAAGTAGAGTTCTGCAAGGAGCAGGATATGATCTGTGCAGTTCAAGGAAAACGGGGTGAGAACTAAGGTAACAAAAGTTGGCTGACATTAACATGTGACTTGGTTTATAAAAAACAGAGAAAAAGAAATGATGAGGAACAACTGTGAGGAACTGCTGGGTGACTTTATGGTACTGAATAACCAGGCAACAAAATGGTAAGTGAGGTTCTGTGTAGGTAAATGTAAAATTATGTACATCAGAAAAATAATCCTAACTTCTCACTAAAAGTATGAGAAACTATTAGCAATCAAGAGTAAGATCTTGGTATTATAATATACAGTTACAAAAGATGGCAACTCAGTACTAAATAGCAGTCAAAAAAAAAAAAAACCCAACCCCAAATGTTAGGAATTCAGATAAAACAGATGACAACATGAAGATCATGTATATGTCCATGGTTCACTGATACCTTGAGTACTGTATGCAATTCTACTCCTTCCTATCACACCCCCCCCCCCCCCCCCCCCAAAAAAAGGAAAAGGTTAAGAAAATGGAACAAGATAATCACAGATACAGACTAATTTCCACAGGAAGTAATGAATGACAATTTTTTTGAGAGACGATGGGAAGTAGAGAGGGGTATTTGGCAGAGGTCTATAAAATCATTAGGGGCATGGAAAGGTTGGCTAGGAATCAACTACTCACAATTTCATTCAGTAAAGGAACTAAAACATATTAAAAGCGATCAGCAGAGGCAGGCTCAGAACAAACATGAGAAAGGAGTTCTTCATGAATTAGTAGCTAACCTGTTCAACTTCTTGCCAATGGATACTGTGAATGATAGAGGTTTACCATGGTTCAAGAGGACACTGGACAACTACATGGAAAAGAAAATTATTATGGGTTACTGAAAATATGTATTAAGCATATTCAGCTCTGGAAGTTCCTTAATAGAAAATGCAAAAGTACTAGAGGAATGTATCATGTATATTTTCTCTGCTCTTGTACTTTCCCTTAGGCATCCACTTATGACCACTGTTGAATACAGATCTTTAGTCTGCTGCAGAATTTTACATTCAAGCATTATGTTTGGGAAGATGGAGAGAAGACAGAGAAATTCTGCTCCCTGTAACACCATAAATTCAAATGATCTGAACTTATGAGCTGTGATTTGAATTAAATTCTTGTGCATAATCTTTTATCGGTTACTTAAAAGAAGCTCCAACCCTAAAACTGCTGACTAACCAACTGTTGTGGGAATGATGACAGAAAGGAAACCATTTCAACTCAAGTAAACTCTTTTTTCTGACACTTCTGTGAGATGGTTATTTAAAAAAAGAAAAATAAAAAATTATAAACCTTTGTATGCAAGAAATACTCAAGATCTCCAAGTACAATTTGTTCCATTATTTCAACTGCTATTTTCCACGTGCTGTCCCTTCCATTTTATGCTGGGTTTAGTCTCTAGTCTCAGTGTCTCTATTTGTAATACTCTTCCCATCAGTTGGCATATCTCCTATTCCCTCCAGCACCAGGCTTCTCATTCAAATGCAGATTTTCATATGCACATTAAAAACTAACAGTAATCACTAATATTATAAGCTTGAATTCTACCTCTAATAAAGGTGCACCAAGCCAGTCTGCGAACAGCAATGAAATTATGTTGATTTAATAGCTTGCAGCTATAGTACAGGCCTGCTACTTTCAATGATCTTCCATATTCACTCATCTTTTTTCACTTATGATTGAAACGGAATACTCCTTTTTAAATTTGGTATCATTACACAGAGCAAGTTTGTGACCCTGTCAACCAGTAAAATTAGAAACATACTGCTCAGCTGAAGCATTAAAATCTATTACAATATGTATTTTTTAAAATACAGAATAATAACCCTTTAAAAAATGACTTTCCATGTATCTTTTACAAAATGTTAGCTTACATAAAGATGAAAGGAAACATGGCTTGGAGCAGTCACAGTGTAGTGTGGGATTTGAAGCCATTTTAACTATAGCAGAGATCAAACTATTCATAGGCTATTAAATACAGCTTAGTTTTGGCGACAATTCATTAATGTTCATTATGTTTTAATGGTTATGACCACATTTATATTCTTATGTAAATATCAAACAGTTTCTTATAATATTGCTCTGCCACGTGCTGTACCACGACATGTGATAATGATGTAAAGTTTTAAATTATACCTACTGCTACAGAAAAAAAGTTAGGCTATTCATAGAATATGCTATTATTACAGTAAAAGACTTTCAAACATTAAAGTGTACAGTGTTATCAAAACCACTTAACATCATATAATCATACTCAAATGATATCACAGCTAAGTACTGCTGCTTGAATTACACAACAGCTCTTCCAATTAATTAAAAAAAAAAACAAAAACAGAATCAGTTTAGAAAGTACTTTTTCAATTTTTTCCTATTTATGTTGCACTTGCAATTTACGCCACATGACAGAGAGATTCTGATACAAATTTTGGCAGTAGACGTAGTTTTTTAAAACTTTTCTAAAACTGGAGATTCATTTCACAAAACAGACTGATATTACTAAGAATCCATAGAAGCACATCATTTTTTGCTAATTCTATTCTACCAACAGAACTGTAGAAAAACATCCTCCTTTCTTAACCTCAGAGCAGCCTGCCACAGGATCTCACCCATTCATTCTCTGAATAAGCTGAAGTTTGCTCTTCTCAAGTCTAATGTTCCTAATCTGCTTCTCACTTTCCTCACTCCCCTTTGGTCTTAACCCACTGTCTCACAGTCACTGCAGCCAAGGCTGCCATCAGCCTTCACATGTGTGACCAGTTCTTATTTCATCCTGAGTAACAGGTCCAGTAGTGCACTTCCCCGAGTAAATTCATCCAGCACATCAAAAACTTGTCCTTAACGCTCCAAACTATACAATGAACTGGACTAACAAACATAAAATACTAACCCCTTCAGAAAACTTTAGTTTTAAGCTAGCTCAGTTCCCTGATCTAAATCACCAAGTGGCAACAAGAACCCTTCTACCAGGAAATAGTGTGAATGGGTAGAATTGCTTTCAAGGCGGCAGTGCTAGTTTAAGTTACCTACATGTACATGTAAAGTAAAGTATAGCTTGCATTAGCTTGGCTGGACATTACTGTCAATAATTTATTTTTCTCCTCTCCGGTCTAGCTAGAAGCCTTGCTTTATGCAATGCACTCTAATAAATTTTTTGTCACAGCGACAGAAGTTATGCCCAAATACTGCTAATTCAATCATTTAGAACCATCTTAACAACAAAAAAACCTTGTGTAATCCGCAAAAGAATTTTAATTCAAAACTACACTAAAAACATACAAGCTTAGTCCTCTGTTAAATTATAATCACATCACAGTAAGTCTCTTTTTTTTTTTTTTTTTTTTTTTTAATGCTTCACCTACTTCTCACCCACCCAGTGATTTTTCTCAATAGGTCTAGACACTCCTCAGTCAATAGGGAGTCTTATGCATGCACAGAACTGAGCTAGTAGAACTTTAAAGCATGACGTGATTCAATAGTGGTGATCATGGGTGGATGAGCATCCAGAGCTGTAAGGATCATGGATGACTTCCACACATTGGTCAGGTGGAAACAGCAAATCTGTCTTATCCATGAGCTCATACATTACTTAGAATTTTTCCATTATTTTATCCTACAGATACCAAAGAAGTCATGCCAAGCGCATCCATGCCAACCCTAAAAAGAAAATTCCATTACCTCTGCTGTTATCATGTTACCATGCCACTTTGTTACACAATTTCAATATGATAAAAAACATACTATAGCTGATTGATCAAAGATACTGGTTAGACAAGGGATGAGTTTTCTTCCCTGTATCTGGCTTCAGAAAAGACTTGTAAATGCCTCTAATCATTACACTCAAATAATTCTATAGCTTGGATACAGAGAACCAACACATTAATACACATCTCCTAACCTCAAGGCTATCTTTTTCTTAATAAAGCTGGTGCAGGCATCCAGGGTCAGATTTTTAACAACAAAAATTCACAGAATGCACTTGAACGCACTGACAGTCAGGTACAGCAATGCTACAGTTCAAATACAAAGAAAACTTTCATTTAAAAATTGGTTGTTACCTCTGGCAGCAGCAAAACATGACTGATTTTTATAAAGGTGACACAACTAAAATTTTAGGCTGCTACAGGTCTGAGCATCAAGAGAAGCAAGGGTATAAACAGCCACAACAACTGTAATTTTCATGTCTACTTTAGGTTACTTCAGGGATCTTTCAATACTGTGTTTAACTTAGGAAAAAAAAACATTTAAAAAAAAAAATTCTCTCTCACGAACAGCCACGAACAATTTCTGTAAAACAACTGGAAAGACGTATGACTGTCCTTCCACAAATAAGATACAATTTAAAACTGATGAAAAAGGGGACAAGAATTCCTATAATTCTGTTGCCACTTGATATGATATTCACACCTCTTAAATTCTTTTCGTTTTTCTAAGTGGTTTTGGTTCGATATTCCTCAACATAATTTCATAAGGAATCTCTGAATTTTAGCTAAATTCTAATCTTTGCTACCTTTCCCACAGGAAACACATTAGAGAGGCAAATGCTGATTACATGCAATACCATGCAGGCTTTTTTGTTCAATTCTTACCCCTGGATTAAGACTTTTTGTTTTCCTAATTACATTCAGCACATATACACCTATTTTTGGTCTGGTACTACCTGCATACAAGAACGAATGAGACAAAGGTTTCTACATCGTTTGCTAGAGAAGTGATCACACACTTTTGCTGACATAGAACTTCCTCCCCCAAGAGGACTAGGCTTTTACCACGTTATTAAATATTTAAAACTCTACAAGACCCTACAGCGTAGGGAAAAAAACAGGGTAGAAGTATGCTTTTTAATCCATTTGTTGGACATTATAAGTTGTCAAGTCTGACAAAAGGACAACCTGTCCCTGGAAAGCTTGTTGAGCTGAGGTAGCTGGTAATGGGAACGACAAGAGAAGAGGTTCGAGTCTCAGGTGCATTTTCAGAAGTTTTACTTAAGTGTGGAGGGCTGCAGTATTGAAGTGTAAAAAATGTTTTTAATTTGCTTCAGTCCAGTAGCTTTGCTTCAGTCCAATAGCTAGTAATAAGAGTTCAATAACTACTAAGAATTTTTCAGTAACAATTTTAAAGCTGAGAAATCAAAAAAGGATGCAAGAGGCTTACATCTTACTTTTAAGGAGAAAAAAAAAAGCACCCACAGATAGAGCAATAGTCATACTCTCAAAAAAGGAAAGTTCAATCAACTAACTAGAGATTACTTTTTTGTGTGTGTGAAATAAAATTGCCATGCATATGGTGATACATAAGAAATGAAGTAAACTTATCAAAACACGCCACCGATTTAAAACAAAACAATTTATAGAAACTATTTTCCACCGCCATGTTCAGAGACTGTACAATCCAATTCACACACACAAAGCCTAAATAAATAAAAATAAACTAATCCTCTATTTTTTTGCCTTTTTTAATACCTCTACAGAGGCCTCACTGAGGTTCCCTTACTTACTAATTCTGATTCTTTGCTCTAGCCTGCGCAGCATTGCTTCGCACTGCACAGAATAGCGGTCATCTCAGGAAATTCAGGCTCTTGCCCGAGAGCCATGGAGCCCTCACAGCAGAAACACATCCAAAGGTCTCACCAGGAAAGGCCTGAGGAAGAGGAATTAGATGGGAAAAGGGGAGAAGGAGGAAGATGCCATATGTTCAAAACACCTTCTAGCACAGTTGCATTCCTTTGTCTTGCTTCTCTCCCAGTTCTTGTTACTACTTCCTCATAATTGCTAATGAGGCCACCAAAGCTCAGTAGCTTCTCCTCTGCATCAAGGCTTTGAGGTATATCTGCATCAAAGCAAGAATTAATGCAGGGAATCAGAAATGTAGTATTCTTTATAATACTGGTATACTAACATACATTTTTTTATACACATATGTACACACACAGAGATCACACACATATGTGATTTTACATTATGTTTACATTATTTACATACTTATTATGTGTACATTACATGTTCCCTATTATATATTTTATGAGAATACAGAACTTTGTAATTGTATGAATGAGGATTCATGTCTTTAACCATAACTACTCACATAAAATGGCAGCAAATTTGGCAATGTAGCTACACATAGATGCAAATTAATGTGCCCTAATGCTTACTGAACTGGGTAAGGTATTTGTAAAAGCGAATTACTAAGATAAGGGGGTTTATGTTTAATAATACTTAAAAATGGTGCTATAACTAATCTTTAAAGTACATAAGAAAGAAAAGAGTGGTGTGGGGAAGAAGACAGAACGTAGGAATTAGTGGGACATGGAGGAAAAAATGAAACTAATATCTGTAATAAGCTGGAAGTTGTTTATAGATGTTAGTGTTATTTTCCAGGTTCATCTTTGGAGGCTGTTTTATAGGGTCCTCCAGAGCTGAGAAGACAACGCAGGTGTTCTGTGCAAATTGTTAAGCTACAGGCAGATTAATGTTTTTGCCCTTTATACGCTGTCTGAAAGTTCACTGTGATGCACAGCGATTGCTTAAGTTTCACTTTATAGTGAAACTTTACAGAAGTGCATTGGAAAAGTTTGTATCTCTTGCTCGAGGATGGTATAGATACATTTGGTGTAATTTGGATGACAAGGAATCTGCTTCCAATGATGAGTTTAGCATGACTGGGCCTGTTAAAAAGCCAGGAGCTGTGGTTCTGGGAAAAATTCTTTCACAGGAGAGATTTCTTCCGGTATAGGTAGCAATCGCACCAAGATTTCCTGTGCAAGTCCCAGGATATAATGACATGTGAAAAGGAGATGCTACCACGAAGGCAGCGGCAGCCTTCTTTTTGTAACTCCTCCTCTACTCACCTGGTGCCTGGGTGGCTCTCAAAGAGGGGCACTCTCTCTGTCCCGCTCTCCAGACCAGGGCGCCAAGGCTGGCAAGCGCCGGCGGGCAGCGCCCGGGCCGGGTCAGCACCCTGGCCAGCTCCGAGCGGCCGGCGGCGCCCCGCGGCCGGGCGGCGGCGGGACGGCGGGGACGGCGGCGCGGGGGGACGGACGGCGGCGGGGGGGGAGCGTCCCCGGTAGGGCAAGGAAGGAAGGATCAGTCACTCGGCAGGGTCGGGGAGACGTATCAGGATGATGATGATGCATCTTGCATTCCCACGATAAGTACCAGTCAGATGCTACCAAGTTAGACAGGCTGAGAAGAACGCATTTTGAGTAACTTTTATTTTAATAGAAATTTTCAAGGAGACTTCTGGTTTATCGTTGCAGATTCCGACAGATTCCTGAAACTTAGAAAACTCCAGAAGGCAGTTACTGTTAATGTTCGGAAAGGATAAATAAAATTACTTTGGTAACTGTGGGTCATCAGCTTTATATCCATTCCAGGCAAAAGAGAGGACTTGAGTGTTAAAGAATGAAAGGAAGACAATAGAATTACTGCCATTCTGCTAAATTCCCCTTCTTGTCAAACTCACTTTTTGCAACAACAAGTTTGGCCTATAAAGATAATAATTGTTATGGCACTTATACTTCTTTAAGACATCAAAGTTTGTACCACACAGCACAGTCTGTTCTGAAAAAATTAAAATGGCAGAAAATCAATAGATCACACATTAAATAATAGGTCCCAAAATACAACTGTAAGCTAACTGAACTAATATTTCTCTAATTAGTCCCATAAGAATCAATTCCTGACTTTATATGGAAACATTTTTTACTAGAAAAAAAATGATAAAGTTTGTAGTTGATACTGAGATCAGGAAGTGGTAGAGAACAAACTGCATCAACTGTTTAATGGACTGCAATCAAACTACGCATGTTCCAACTCAGATAAAAGAACACATTATACATCAAGGAGGAAAGAATAAATGGAGACATCACCTCACACAATACAAATAATCAGTCCCTTTTGATAAATGCATCTGCTGCAGTGTTAAGGCTATGACAACTACAGATGAGTAGGCAAATAAACACTAAGGGAGATCATAATACCTCCCTACCTGCTCGCTATAGGATTGCTGCTGAAATATTATATCCAGTTCTGGTGTTCACTTCTCAATATTTTTTTTTTTAACAAAAAAATGCAGAAAACCAAATTATTAAAATACTGGAGAATATGTATTGAGTGTCAAAATTATGAAGCTCAATTCCTTCAGACTACCTAATAAAAATTAGTTTAGTCTAAGAAATTACAAGTGGTCTTCATTCTGACATACAAAATCATACAAGTAAAAGGTTGAACCTTTAGATTACTTACAAACATAAGAAGATCTCCAAGGCCTTTAATTTTAGTCAATAAAGATATTCTACCTGCAGAATACTTCATGAATTATTTCAGTGGATTCCTCATTACTGACAATTCTTAAAAGACAATGGAATGATTTTCTAAATTATATGCTCTTATTAATGTAATTCAGAGAAGTCTTAGGGAAGCTGGTGTTATGCACGAAGTTAACCTCAACAACCACTACAGTTCCCTTGGTCTTAAAGCAGTCAGGCTGAGATAAGTGATGAGTTTTTTATCTTTGAAAATTAACTATATGTTTCATTATGAAAATATAATTACCCCAGGCAAATTTAGTATGCTGAGACTGTCCTAAGTCCACAAAAGTACTTTTCAACAGTCCAGAGATCAGCTGAAAAAATAAAGCATGGCAGAACGACGAGGCATAAGAATCAGTCAGTTTATGTATTATAAACATGGGGATCAAGAGACTTTCAAAAGTTATATGAATTTCTTACACATCAGAAGATCTAACAGTGCGAGCTCAGATTTTAACTATCTGCCAAACAAACGCGAAACTATTCCTAAGAACACAACAGCAAAGTTTCCCAAAAACCATTACGGCCTTTCATTTCATCATTACTTAAATAATAAAAAAATATTACACATTGGTATCACACTTTCTAAGAAATATTACCTGTGTGTAAATAAAGATATTCAATACCAAATCTCTCAGAATTAAAGATCAGGCTTTAAAAATAATCCTGGTTGTATTGTTGACCTAACCTGCCATATTTGTATATTTTGAATGTTTAAACACTTGATCTATACAAATAAAACGTCTAAAACTAGAAGGTTTACCTCAGATTGACTGAGTGCAGATTTAATTGTGTAGATATGGAAACAGTAACACATAACACCATAATGGCAAAAGTGTAATAACCCTAAGAGAATAACAGTATTCTATAGGTTCTTGAATTTACTTATAAGAAATATAATTCTATCAACACAAGTTATAAGTTTTTCCTTTTTTTTTTTTTAATACACCAACAGGCATTAAATTTGCTTTAAGGATATTCAATTCTAAACTGTGGTGAGATACTTCATTTTGAAATCATTATTTAAGCAAAAATTAATTTCTACTCTGCAAGAGAACATGCTGGGTATGCAATCATATGGCAAGCAGAGTTATGAGATTTCTACTGAGAAACAGGGAACATACAATGATATGGGTGAAATCTGTGTATACCTTTTTTTTTTTTATTAGTACTAGGAACTAGAATAGTAATAATACAGGTAATAAATAAGACTATGGTTATTACTACTCTTAAGACCAAGATTGCAGCTTTTACTTCTTTCTGAGCAAGGAATATAAGAGCACATTATATGTCAACACCAAATATGAGCAATATCCACCGCAGGGCTACTCGTATGGCAGGCCCTGGTCCTGATTCAGACTACAAATCAATTCTGCCCAAACCTCTACTCCAGAAAGAAAAAAATATTTCAGGGAGCCATCACAGGTTCCCACAATAGAATTGATGTATTACCTACCAATTCCTACAAGCCAGTACAGTTGCTCCCGGATTGCAGAGGGAAGTCAAGGAAAAATTGACTCATCAAGGAAAGGTTAGTCCAGTCTTTGGAGATACATATAGAAGCATGGCCACATGACCGAAGTATCCCAGGCTCAAAACTAAGGAAATACATAAGAACAATATGGACAACAGAGAGAAAAGTCCACCCTGAATTTAGCATCTAGCCCAAATTTCCTTCTAATCAACAGAGAAGGGAGGGCAACATCGCCTTAAAGCAGCCTTTCAGATAAAATGTTGCTCTTTCTCTTGCTTCCTCCCTGAGCTGACAATAGGCAGAAAGACCTATCAGCTGAGCACCCAGGCTACAGTAATAGAAAGGATCTGGTTATGACTACTATCTCAGCTAGACATTCAGGGTGAAGTTGCACACAACAGCGTGACCTAGCAAGAGTTATAAACCTAATCTCAGCAAAAAAAACAATATAAATGAGTCCCTTCTTACAATCATTCTCTGTCAAGTTAGTACGTTGAATCAGTGCAGCTCAGAGATCAATGGGCACCAGAAAAGGCACAGGCAGAGGACATCATCTTCCACTTATGAACAGCAGCCAGCTGTTAAGACTGGTTCAACAATAACATTCAATTTCATCTGCAGGAGCTAACAAGTGAAAAATACAATTATATATATGTACATCTATAAATAAATGACAAACAGCACCAGACAGTCAATAATGGAGCTTCTTTCCTGCATGCATCTGCTTTACTGTGGGAGGCTGATGGCTTGTTCCTCAGCTTCAGCATCAATTTCTTAGTTCTTGCCTAGTCAAGACAAGAACTGACTGGGTTAGCTAGCACATTTCTCCCACAAGACCAATAAATACTTTCTTCACACTGATCTATCTTGTGATTCTTTCATGATTTTTCTCCATCCAGATGAATTGCTCAACAGGTTTCCCCACTGGAAACACCATCTTGCTCAAAACTGTTAAACTATAATTTCACCCAAATCATCATGATTATCACAATATTCTCTAGAGCTTGACAAAACAGCAGATAAACCTTATACAGAAAAAGAATCGTGATCCAATATCAATTCCCCTCCTTCCACTCTCAGAGTACGACATGCCGATTTGCTCTAGGCTGACTTGACTTAGGGAATTATACTTTGGTTTTATAGACTACTGGAAATGGAAAATCAGAAGTGTCACATATGAAGGCAGGGCATTCAATGAAACTTGAGCAGCACAGTCATTCCTCATCTAATACAATTTCAATCAGTTGATAATGCCTGTTCTGGATCTATTTAACCCGGGACACTGACAAATGGAAAGACAGGAAAATAATTAATTATTTCAAGACAGTAAATAACTCAACATATATTAATTATTTAAAACAAAATAACATGCAAATAAGTTCAAAAAAGTCACCAGTTTGATGCTGAAAAGAAGCATGCTCTATTTATAGCTCACCCTCCCCTTTTTTTAAATACTTGAACACTGTGAAGCTAAACAGACATACTTAATTTGCTCAGAAGCCATACTGCTTGCCAAGAGTGGCATTTGAAGCATTACTATAGCAGTAAACTTAACAGCTGCAACAAGACACATCCTGCTGATACACCACACAACAAAGCAATATAAGTCTTACTACATTGTTGAGGAACATTGTATCAAGTGTTCCTAAAACCCTCACAAAATGCTAATACCCTGCGCGACAAAAGCAACATTATCTGAGAATTATCTGGGAATTGATAGAGAGCAGAACGAACCCCCTATTTCAGAATTAATAAGCAGTTTCTAACTGAAAATATGCCAACTCTAAAAGGCATGATCTTTCCTAACTGCAGATTAGTCCAGTGGAACGAGTCCATTAACACAGGATACAATTTTCATGTAATTTCAGTTGTGAGAGAAGCACATAAAAAACATAATAAAATTATTTCCATTTAAACAGACTAGGAGGACACCAACCTTGATTGTTACAGTTTTTCCCCATGTTATCTCCAGATAGTAATTTGTCCCTGCAACAAGTAACAAATCCCTTTGCAACATCTAGATATAAAAATCGGCCTCATATTAAAAAGACCTCACATCTTTTACAAGCTCTCAAAGCAAGTTCAGCATTATTTTATCCTTTCTTTATACATCAGACAGTTTTGTATTGGAAAAAATTACTTTCGTCTGTATTGGAAAAAATTACTTTCCTCATCAATACCATCAGTGAGCTGGTTAACTTCATCCATGAAAACCCAGCCAGCCTTCAACTCTTCCAACTACTCAGAAGCTTCTCCTGCACTCAAATGCAAAGCTAAGCAACATACATTTCTCTGAAAGGATGAATTATCGGATGGAGTCCCTCATCAGTGCAAATAACCTAATTCTCAATAACTGATTAATCTCTTCACAGACAAAGCAACAGCATGAAGTAGCATTTGACCGATGCTTTTCATCACAGATTTGTTCTCAACCACGCAGTACAAGAACTACAGAAAAACATACCTGAACATAACAATGAACACATTTTTGAATTCTTAACAAGATACAGTTTTGTTAAAAATGCTAAAGACTTCTTCAGTCTCCCAGTTTGCCCTCCTTTTCCTCCCTCTTCTCAAATTCAATCTTTCCCTTTTCCCCAAAAAATTCCTCAAGGTTTTCAAAGATTTGTCTCCATTAATTGAAAAACAAGTTTGAAGAATAAGTTATTGAAAGTTATGACTTGCACAACGTCTCAAAAATGGGAAAAAGATACTCGACCAGGTCAAGAGGTAAAGTGTCAAAAGGTCAGATTTTATTGTTTGCATTTTCCATTACTTAGGTTTCAAGATTAGTGACCTATAAGCTAATATGGAGCAAAATAAACTATAAATTTAAACTGCCAGGAATGGCACCTCAATTTCATAAGCAGCTTAAAAAAAATCCAAGTTACCAGATTTCCCCAAAAGCACACTACTTAACATCTAGCACTGAATGGGGGAAAAAAAAAAAAAAGAAGAAAGAATCCAACTCTAAAATTTAAAATTTTAATTAGTATAATAAAGCTGTAAAGGATAAGTAAAAGATTGGATGATATTTTCAAAGTAATTTTGAAAGAACATACGAGATACAGTTACTGAAAGCCACATTATATAGTATTCCATATTTCCAACAAAGAGAGGGAAGTTACCTTTTATTTTACCACTGTGTGACACAGAATACAGTACCACCATTAAAGTACTCTATTAGTGCATGGAAAGCAGAAAAATTGAACTGCTCCATTTAGTTGTACTCTCTCATTCAACTGAAATAATTTTTATTTCCTCTTCTTAAAGTTAATGCATTTAATTCCCATTTCAGTAGCCTAGATACTAAACTGTTAAACAAAAGAAAAACAAATAAAAGATTAACCATTTGAACAAGTTTCTTTCATCCCAATCACGGACAAGAAATCAATTTGATACTAAGCAATTTTTAAACACAACATGATCTGTAGCTCTTGGATTCCTTAATGTACGCCTCACATTTAGTCAATTTTGCACGTTTTAATTCTTGCCCATCTATACTTTAACATTTGGCCCATCAGACTGATCTGCTAGATCCATGGCGCAACACACACTGCCCTGTGAGATCAATCAAACAAAGCTCCGGTTTCTCTGCTGTGAGGAGAGAGTGCTTTAACAGAAAGAGGAAGGAAGGACAGTGGCTGGTCCATGTACAACAACGCATCCCTGTGAGACCACTACGAATCCTGGTGTCTTGTACTGAAAAGGCAGCTGTTTCTCCTCCCCTCTAGCCAAACACAAAGGCTTTGTGTAGTGCTTTCCCAGAGCAAGAGAAAGAGACAACGCAACACACAGGAATACACAGAAACTGTCAATCTTCTGTTGTAGAGTATCAATTCATTCCCACTAGATAAACAAGTCTTAGCTAACACAAAAAACACAGCAGTATATTAATATATCATATAGTGCAATTTCACACACTAATCAAATGTTTAACCTTCTGTACAGATATATCTAGAACTGGTAGAAGCTGACTGTTTAGAAATCAGCTTTGAACAGTGAAAACTCCACTCATCTCTCTCTTTTGTCATATTCAGAAATCTTTCTTGATTTAATCAGTCATACTGGAAAAACCTCTCTGGACTTTGTGATGTTAGAGGTAACAGAGCCTGCAGCACGCAGCAGTAGTACAGTGACTACACTAAACTTAACCAACATCACGATATTCCAGCTGCTCAATTTGCTCTTCTCATTCTAACCCCATCATTTGCAAAATCGGAAGTTTAAAAAGATGCTGAACTTCAAGAGCATAGTGGTACATCAGAAATACATCAGAGAAGAACAAAGGATTTGTCAGAGATAGTTGATTCCATCTTCACAATTCTTAAACTGTATCTTGATGCACTATTTTAAAAATAACTTTTGACCAATTAATATACATACTACTGTAGTCAAAGTTTCTTATATATAATTTTTTTGACAAGCCAAACAAATGTGAACAAGCATACTTCTGGTTTAACAAGTTAAGAAAGTTTTAATACTTTGTTAAACGTCATTCACACTGTAAAACAAAGGAAATCACCATCAATAAAGTATTCTGTGCAATTTAACACAGAATAAAAATGTTGGATATCTTTGTACCATGAGTTCACGTCATTAAGACCCAAAAAACCCCTTCCAAAATCAAACAAGAGCAGCGAAATAAGCTCTAATCTTTTGTTTCTCAGATACAAGAGCTAAAATTAACTAACATACCTACAAGCATTGCATGTGTTCAACAGAGGCATGGCATTAACTACACAGAACATATAAAAATTCTACTCATTTTTTCCAGAATCACAACATGGAAACTAATCACTCGCTTTAAGGCTAATGCAATTTTAAAATAAATAGAGTATGTTTTAATTTAGGGGTCTCAACCTTCCCATCAATATAGCTTACTAATTCTGAACATTTAAGCTGAAATTCAACTGGTTCTGCACATACAGTCTAACTAAGAAAGTCATTACAACCTATTTTATAACTCATTTTCTATAGTCCTTTCCAGCTTAATTATAAATATGGTAGAAGGTTCTCAAAAGGCTGTGCTATAGTCAGGGGTCTTTGCTTTATGTCCATTTCCCTCTTCCCCCCTGCCCCGATAATACATTAATATTATTAATATTTGCAAATCCATCCCCGTTCACACCAGCAGTTGTTCCCAGCTGCTCTGACTCACACCAGAGGTTAGGAACCTCGTACTGATCTTTGTCCTCTCACTGCTTTTGCTCTAGAGTGACAACAGAAGTACAAGGATGCAGTTGCAGCTCCAGAGATCGTCTGTAGACTTAGGAACAAGGTATCTCCCCGATATCTTTTTTTTAAAGCTAAAAGTGCATACAATAATGTTTTTTTAATTTCTTCCACATGCAGTTTATATGTTTACTATTATCACCGTAGTTGAGTGCATCTGCGGCCTAGCCAGGCATATCTGTATTCATATATTGATGCAACTGCTGTTAATGGCTCCAGCACTTAAAGTGCTAGACGACAGACAGACTGATCCCCCATCCAGCCTTGCCCACGTACCCATCCGTTAACACGCATGCCACAATCAAGAACTGGAAATACAGATGCAGCTATTTTAATACAGGGACGTTTCGCCATCAGAACACGTAGATATCTACCGTTCGCCTTCTTGCAGCAAGTGGGAGGGACAAAAAAAAAAAAAAATCTCGTGCCTATAAATTTGAATTCTCCGTAGGGGCCGGGGCGGCGACGACTGCTGCTGGAGCCCGCCAGACCTGCCGACCTTAACTCCACAGAAAGGATCGCCTCGTCCTGCCCGCGCACCACCACCCCCCCCCCCCCGCTGCAAGAAGCCCTCCTCGGGGTGGGCCGTGCCCGCCCCGGAGCTCCCGCGCCCCGGCAAACTCCCTCTCTCCCGCGGGGAGAGAATCCGCGACGCGGCACCCACGCAGCAACCGCTGCGGCCGGGCCGGCGGCGGGGGTTCGGCCGCCGGAGCCCCGAGGGCCGCGCCCCCGCTGAGGAGACCGCAGCACCACCCCCCCCCCCCCCCCCCCCCCCCCCGGGACACCTCCGCCCGGCCGCCGGGGCCCGCAGGGGTAACGGTAGCGGCGACGGCCGCCGCGCAGCGCAGCGCCGCGTCTCCTCACCTGGAACGGGGCCGAGGCGGCGGCGGCTCCTCAGGGCGGCGCGCGGCACGGCGAGTCCCCGCGGAGCCCGGCGACCCCGGCCGCCGCGGGGGATGTTCTGCGGGGCGGGGGGGGGGGGGGGGGGGAGGAAGGCTAGAGCGGCGCCCCCCGGCCCAGCCTCCGGCCCAGCCTCCGCCCCATGGCGTGCGGCGCGGTCTCTATGGCGACTGCAGTGCCGGGACGGCGCCGGCCCGCCCGCGGGGAGGGATAACGGCTGCGCGCAGCGCGGAGGAGCGCTCAGGGGGTTACGGAGGGCCCCGCGGCCCTCCCCGAAGAGGTTAACCCCCTCGCGGCCGCCGCCATCCCTGCGGCAGTCCCGGCCGGAGCCCGGCCGCGCTCGCCCGCGCCGCCTCCCCCGCTCTCGCCCTTCCTCATCAGCGCGGCGCCACCGAAACCGCTGTCCTCCAGGGCGCCGCCCGCATCTCTTTTTCCGGAGCGGTGATTGGGCAGCCGCCGAGATTCCTCCCGGGCGATTGGTTGTCAGCGTGATCAATCAGGCTGCCGGAGGCGGGCGCACCTGGAAACGGCGCCGTGTGCGGGGTAGGTTGAGAGCCGGCGAGTCCCGCTGCCAGCCACAGCCGCCCCCGCGCAGCCTCGGGACCGAGGTGCGTGCTGGGCCCTGTAGTCCCCCGCCGCGCTGGCGGCCGGCCGGGCGGCCAGGGCCGCCCCGAGCCGTTTCCCGCCGAGGTTCTGAGGGGGCGACGAGCAGCGCCCGTGACGGGGATCGAGGCTGGCGCTCGCCGCCGCAGGGCCGCTCCCCGCTGCAGCGCCCGCCCCGGTCCGGGGGGGGAGCTTGCGTCCTCGCTGCGGTACCGGCCTCCGCCTTAGCAGCCCGGGCTCGGCCGTCCCCGGGCCTGATCGGCGAAGCTGCCCGCACCTGGAGGTGGGGGGCGCGGGGCCTGCGTGGGCCCAGGCCGCTGCCCTGCCCCCGCCGTGCCGCGGTGGGACGAGAGGGCTGAGGAAAGAGGGGTCCGGGCGGGGGGAGGCCGGCCCCTCGCATCGCCTCAGGGACTTCTGTCCCCTGCGGGGGCAAACGCCGCCCTAACGACACCGCAGGGCTGTCTCCCGTGGGCTCCACGCAGTGCCACTCGGGAGCGGTTGATGTATGCCGCGCATAGGCCAGTACGCCCTTCGAAGAGGCTTCAGCCCTCACAGGTGACTTCTTGCTGCAGGCGAGACTCTCCGGCCTCGTGAGGCAACGGAGCGGGCGCTCTTGGGTGGGTGCCGGCGTGCCATCATCGCCCAACAGCCGACAGGACGCGTTTGTAGGCCACGGTGTCAGCCCAGCGGCTGGATCCGTCTGGCAGACGGGCAGCTAGGAGAGACCCGTTCTGTGGGAAGGGGGAAGGACAGATCTGCTGCGCTCGCAGCAGCTTGCGTGAAGTGAGTAAACACACTGCAGTCTTCCTCTCGTGTGAAGTTTCCTCAAAAAAAAAAAAAAAAGCTTTTATTTCCCTACTGCCAGGCAGATAAGATGATGATAGTGTGAATAATTTAAGCCCTTTCTTCATTTGTCACAAGGAGATCATAGTCAGAGTAAGGTTAGAAAACAGTATCTCCTACTGCTGCTTTGTGAGTGGGAAGATCTTACTGCTTTTAGTTTACAAATGAGTTACCCAGCAGTGGGAACTGTGAACCTAACCTAACAGTGAGCCCAAACAGTTGTGATTTGCTCAGTGTCAGCTTCAGCCAGATGCTTCTTCATTCATAGACTGACCTAGCTCAAGCAGTGGGCCACCAGTCCTAGTGGTGTGGATAAGTACTGGTGATAAGCGTATATCCTCTATATATAGAGTGTGTGTGAGTATAATGTGTCCTAACTAACAATTAAAGCAGTTAATAATTAAGCTGATATTACGAAGAAATGCTCATTTTGTGAATGGAAATGAACCAACCTCGACTGAAATAGGTGGGGAGGGTTGCTTTTTTCTTTCTTTTTTTTTTTCAACAGTACATCTTTTCCCCAATTGCGAAATGGAGTTACGAGTTTTGCTTACCTTTGATACACATTTACAATTTCTCAGATGGAAAATATTCTACTGGAGCTACATATTCTTCCAAACCTGTCTTAAAGGGATTGCAGAGGTGACAATTATTCTAGGATAGGGTTGCTTCTTATACCTACTCTTCTTATGCACTAAACAAATAATTTTTTCACATTTCCTCTAAAGTAGACAGTACTTTTCCTCCTAAACTATAATTGAGGGTAGATGAATGCCCTGACCACCTCTTACTTTAAGTAATGCCAACAACACTTGCTGTGTGCTAGGTGTAATGGGGAGCTCACGAATATGAATCCATCTGTGAAGAGTACTTTATTGTTCCCCAAATACTTGATGTAGTGCCTGAGGTGTACAATTCTTCAGGAAAATTTTCTGATTCGATCAAAGAGAATGGAAAGGCCTTAACAAACTTGTTTATCTGGTTTGTCTGTTTACCTGTTTATCATTGCTAATCCAAGGGGTATAGTTTCTCTCATCACTTTGTAACTTCACAAGTTAATTCATTATCTAATATAACCACTTTGTCATGCACAATATCATGGAAATCACATCACGAGTGCATGTCTTCTTAGCATACTGTAAGTCCGCATGCACACTGCAAGCTTTAAAAGACCAAATAGCCTTTCCCTTCATCATCAGTTAGTTTTATAGTGATAGTGATAGTTATAGTGATAGTGTTACAGTGATTTGTTAGCTTTCACATTACCATGGACTCTTCATAAGTAGACAAAACCTGAATGGTTCAAATAAAAGTCAAGCGGGGAAAAAAATAAACTAAAACTGAGTCTTCTCAAAAGGAAAATCTGTTTCCACTTAAGTGCAGGAGGTCTTTACAGAAAAGATCTAATCTTTTTTAATTCACTGCTCCAGAAATATACCAAGAGGTTCTTCAAGGCTTTCTGTTCACCTATTTTTGGTTCACAAATGATGGTAAATATAACAGATACCAGCATTTCCTCTGTCAGTGCAAACTTGCAGAATATCTTCACCACAAAAAAAAAAAAAAAAAACAAACCGCCAAAAAACCCTAACACTTTAAAATCTCTATGTAAATATGGAATCAAGCTACTCTAGCTTTTTTGCAGTAGTATAGGTAGTTAAGCTTAGATGCATAGCGTTGATTGTGCCTGGAAAAAGTTACTCTGAGCCAAAAACTGTCCTATGCCCTTTATTCAGGTTTTACATTGTTAGTTCTAATTAGCTATCTCAATGTAAAAATGTGCCCCTTTTTGCACTGTAACTATAACCTTGTTCTTATCTTTTAACCAATTGTTGCTGTATCTGGCTTTGTGTGGTAATTATCTGGTATTCCATAACATCCCATTAACAACAGTTTTAGATGCAGGGGGAGTAAAAGGAGGATTAACTATAAAAAGTGCCTCTAAATAGCATCTGTTCTTGCTACTGTTAGAGGCAAACTAGAGGGCCAGGTGGATAACTGGTCTGACCCTGTAGGGTATTTCGCATGTTCTGATGTAGCTGTATTTTTTGTATAGGAGTTTATCATGCAGCCTTTGAATCAATATATCAAACATATATGCGTGAAGAGCCACCTCTGAATCTGCATGGAATGATAATGAGTGTCCTAGGTCCTCGTATAAAACCAGAAAACTCTTGCAAGCATATTCAAGTGCGGTAGCCCATCACAGATAAACATCTAACTCCGATGTGGCTATGAATTAATCTAGTCATTTTAGTTTACTAGTACTTATGTAGAAGGAAAAGGGGAAAGAAGAGGAGCTTCTAAATCCAGTCTGTTGCAGATCTCTGAGTCTATTCCTACTATGAATATTCTCTGGAAGGTGAATTCTCGTATGTACATTTTACTTGTCTGTGCATGCTAAATATTTCTTCTTTATTACATCACTTTTATTATTCCTGAGAAACACTTACACTGAAATTAAGGTGACATTTTTATAATAAATTATACCAAAAAATGTTCCTTTAATAAATAAATTATTAAAATCACAGGAAGGGGAAGGTCATTATTTGCATCAACAAAGGTTCAGATCTTGCCAAGAGGTGAATTTCACCTTGGGATGGAGAAGAACAAGTACTGGAAACAATTGTCTGCTGGTTTAACTTTTCTGAAGTCAGAATGATTATATCAGCAGAAACTTTATACTGTTACTTCCAAAATAGAGGGGAAATGAAGTTACTTAGCAAAGTTAGTCAACAGCTGTAAACGACTGCAAATGGACACCTCTGCGTTTGTTCTGAAGATTTTTAAATATCTTAGGTGGTGCAAAGTAAATCAGTAAAGCAGACTGTCTTGTCTTGGTTCAATCCTAAATGTCTAACTTGGCTGTAGATGGCAAGGAGACAAAACTCCTGCAGACCAGAACTCTGAAGTTGGACAGCAGGAGGATTACTGTCAGAAATAACTCCAAATTCCAAAAGCTTACCTGACTAAAATTTATTATAATTGAGTAGTTACTATGGAAAGCTGTGAACAAAAAAAAAGATAAAAATTTAGTTGTGCTGGTATGTGCATGGCATATGCATGGCAATACAATTTGCTGACAAGTTTGCATGAAAAATAATTCCCAGTCCTGTAAATATGTTCTTACATGTCTAGTATAGCTTCAATATTTAATAATAAGTATTAAATCAGCTAATGAGGCAATAAATTGAACTGGTCTGAATTTTAAAAGTATTGAAACAAGCCTGTAAAGACCAGAGTGACAGAAAACTGTTTCTGGACACAGCTGGACACAGCTCTAGCTTCTATGATTTTTTTTTATTTAAGAAAGAATAGAGAATGAGAATATACCCACATATAAACTCCTAGTATCTTTCTTTCTTGTTTGCAGAACTAGATCAGAACTTCCAGGATTGTCTATAGATGGAACACAACTTTCTAGTACTTCTGCTTTTTTAGGCTTCATAATGGATAATCATGGAAAAGTAAGTTTGTTTTCCTGGATATCTTCTTTGTTGTGGGATAAGGGAGATGTGAGAATTTTCATCAGTGTTTTTTGTCTGAAAGGAAGGATCTAATGTCTCTTCAAGGAATCTTCAAAAATTAAAAATGACACCTATACACAAACATATGCATATTTCTGCTGATGGAGAAGGGTGACATGATTAACAACTTGCAAGACCTTCTGAACTCTGCTGTTATTTTCTTCAGATAAATGTATATGGGAATAGATGATTCATCTTGTGAAGTACAGACTCCTTGGTTTCAAATACTTTCATTGGAACTGCTTTGCCTAGACATTAGGGTGTTGGGGTTATTTATTTATTTCTGTGTGAGTCAGAAGTTCTGAATAATGTTTCTGCTTAGTTGACCACAGAAGTAGGAGACAAAGCTCCAGAAAATTTTTTGGAGAGTCAGAAATCAAATGATTGTCAGAAAAGAGAAGAGAGGAAAAAAAAAAATAAAAGGGGAGGGATAAATAGCAAGATGCACAGACTTCATAAGCATTCATTCACAAGAGATGGAAGATTCATAGATTTGGTTAGTCAGTAAATGAACATCCACCAAATCCTAGAATTTGTTGAAAATTGTAACTAAAAATGAATATATAAATGGAGGTGAAAAAAATGCTGTCACTGAAGAGCAGAAAGGTAAACACGTTTTATAAGTTCACATTTCAGGCAAAAGTCAATGAGCAAAAGAAGTATTGACCAAAGATGGGATAGCATTTACAAAGTTTTGTAGATGTTTAAACAGGTATCCAGTCATAGCAAATGAAAAATCACAGACCTTGAGACATCTAGTTTAGCCCTTTTTCCAAGGAAAGACCAACTGTCCCTACAACATTCCTGGCCAGTATTTGTCAACCTCTTCTAAAAGTACTCTGTTGATGGAAACCAAGCTTTTTCATGGGCTGTTTCACTATTCTCACTAAAAGAAAGATTTCACCCATTATTTCTCCTCCTATCACCAAAGGAATTTATTCCCTTCCTCTGTGCAACTACCTTAAAATTAATTGAATGCTATTTTCACCTCTCACCATCAGTCTTCTCTACACTAAGAAAACGGAGTTCCTTCAGTCTTTTTTCATAGATCACAATTTCTAGACACAGAGTGTCAATAAGCATGAAGTCACCACTGAAGGGACAGAGGAATCTTGGATCTTTTTCAGAAGACCTCTAAGGGCACTGTGTCTAGGTGCTCGTTTTTGTCTATTTGACAGCTTCATAAACTTTGTGACTATCTTTTTCTTTTTCTTTTTTTTTTTCGTAACTCTCGTGTCTTTCTAAAAGTGTATCTCAGATTCCCTACAAGATGTCCTGAGTAATATTGTTCAGTTCAAATGGTATCTAGAGAGTGAATAAACAGCATCAACATCAGGTTTATAATAAGGTGAGAACAGGGAGACTTCCTAATTAGTGTAGGAGGTCTCTTCGAGGAGAATTGTAAGAGCGTATGTCTGACTACTTTGCTAGGCGAAGAAGGGTCAAATGGCAGTATAGTGCACCAAAGTATTGATGCTATGAGATACGGAATAGAAGAAGGAAATTTTACCTTATTATGTAACAGGAATTTTGTTGGGAGCCCTCATAATATGTGTATAATTCCATTCTGCAAAAAGCTTCCTGATGACTGCCTTGGGATGATACAATCCATAGTGAATAAGGTATGAAGCTGAAGAGCAAGATTGTTGCATGGTCTAATTATGAATAAGGTTGTAAAAATGGATTCTAGTCTTCAGAAAAAAGTTACAGCCAAGATGGAAGTTTTAGGTTACCAACCAATTTAAAATATGCGTTCACTTTCCAGCTTTACTATAGACTGCTCGTCTGATTTTAAGATGAATACACTATTTCTGTGCCTTAGTTTTCCACTTGTAATGACTCACCATGAGTCAGGAGTGGATGACTCAGAGGTTGTGGACAGTACAGCTCCTATGGATTGAAATCAGAGCCCGCTTGATAGGTACCTGCATGACATTTCCCAGAATATACAGGAGCCCTGAAGACTAGCAGTACATGTGCAGTGCAGTTCATGCAAGTCAACAATAATTTCCTTTTTGCCTGAGACTGGCTCCAGCATCCATATTCTTATAACCTTTAACATCTGAAAAATGAAAATTATAATACTTCTTTTTCTGATTCATTCTTCAGGCAATTAAATGAGCTACAGTTACAGTATTTGTATTTTGCATGGGACATAGTACAGCAGCTCTTCTGGTACAACTGTAGTACAGTGTATAGCTGTAGTTGTAAAAACATATAATTGATTTAGTTTGCAGTAAGCTTTGTGGCATTCTAATGTACAAACTGGGTTCTTTTAAATTACTGTCTATCCCTATTACCTCTTGCCTTTGAGTTTTGACATTCCCTCTGCCAACTCTGCAATTCCATAAGAACTTCAAATGTTGGTATTTAACTTAGGTATTTTCATCTAACTAAAACATGATCATCTAGATACCACTATACTTCCTTCCTAAAAGTTCAAAAATGTAGTTGAGAGATGAATATTCTGCAAACACCCAATTGCTTCTGTTTGCCTAGTAACTTACGCCTCTCAGTATCTATCTACCATGTGGTTCACAAATTTACACAAGCCAAAAAAAGCAGATGGTCTGAATTCCCTTTTTCATACCCTCTCCCCGTTAACACATATCGGTGAGAATCTCTTCCTGAATATGGACCCTCCCTCTGAAGCATTGCCATGTTGAAGAAAGGTTGTATAGTACCTGCTTGTGTCAGACTTACTGAGTGCCTCTAGTTTTAGTCCATTACTCCAAAATCTCTTATCATTAGTTATCATTTGCATTAAATACAAGATAAAATGGAAAGCCAACCAAATATAAAAATAAAACATTAATTTTTTGAAACTAGCTGTAAAATTAAATTTTGCAGCATGAGTCTTCCCAACTAGCTATTTAATTAGGCTAATTCATAACACATCTGTCCCTGCTTGTGGACTTTCATATGAATGGTACTAAACAGATAAGTAATTGGCCAAACATTTATTAAATTTACATCTTTCAGATCCAAAGCCACAGCAATCATCTCCACTGTTAGCAGGAAAGTGTGAGTTTTCTTCCTACACCAATGGGTGATAATTGATGGCAGACCCACATGTACAACCACTTCTGCTGAGTTACAAAATGCTACTCCATCATTACGGTCTTGGTGTCCAGGCTTCGCAGCAGGTCTGTAAGAAAGTGCATCATGGTTAGTTATAGATGGCCATAAAACCTAATTTCTGGATAATTCAGCTTTTAATATTAACTTTGTAGCTGAACCATTTCCCAATATGGGATGGAACAAAAAATACAGGTAGCATTGACCTCTAATTGCATTAAGATTAGATTTAAGTTCTTTCTTACAACGATGCATTCCTGAGCTTCTGCTAGCTGTGTTACAGACCTCTAATCTCTCTAACACAAATAAAAGAAAGCTTCTTAGTTCGCATTGTAGAAAAAACCTACATACGGCAGCACTGCCATCTTCTGCTTGCTTTCTTTCATGCATGCAAGTACTAGGCTTATATTGCAAAGCAGTAACAGGGGACGTGCATTTTTCTACTAGTAGGTATCAGCTGAGGCAATAACATTTTCTAATACTCAGGGATAACATATGTTTGGACTTCCACAGATTTAGGGGGTTTTCATGTGTGAACGTTTTCTGGGCATAGAAAAGGACTTAGACATTTGTCCAGGATTTCTAATGTATCATATCCCAGCCAGAGCAATAGCTCAAAAATCCCAGGCAAATATGTGCGTTTGTGTGCTTGTGCTGTCCACAAGGAATATATTACACCTGTTGAATATACGCTCTGCTGAGCTGATCCATACACAAATGTACACATTTGAACAGATCCAACTGATCTAACAGATCCTTGCAGTCTGCACAAGTACAGCAAGTACAAAGCATGAATGATCCATGTGTATAGGACTAATGCAATGCAGTTGGGGTATATTTGATCACACACAAGCATTTGTGTGGTCCATATGCGCTAGGTCCAAAAGGTCCCAGATGCATCACATATGCTCTTGAACTGAAGCTTCCTGGATGTGCTGTACATCAGCACATAAGCTAGACAGAAAGCTGGGAGCCTTACTTCAGGTATTTTCTTTAAAAAGGTGAAGGTACAGTAATTCTATTTTTCTGAAGTGCACATTGAGCCTGTATGGCTCCAGAGACCCCACACATGTCAAGGAAGCAGCTCTGTATAAGTTTGCGATACGGTACTAGACGATGCATTGTTGGATGGAGCTTTCAGCATAAACATCATTTATGAGTTTGATTGTATCAGAAAAACTGAAAAGGGAGAGAATTTCACTGTATGACTTCGTACTGTTGGGACATGTCCTTGGGGTTTTTCACCCTGTGGAGCCACAGAGTGACACTGGCAATTATGAGCCTCCCTCTTCCATGCAGTAATGTATGAAATTACTTCTGGCGAGTGAACAAGTCTTAGTTGTTTTTTCTTCTTAGAATATTGTAGTTAGATATTCTAGTCTCTGCTTTACTCAAGACTTTGATAGACTGAGTTGCGCTGATAATTGATCTTCCACCTTTCTCTGATAGTAAGTGTGATAATACTGATGCATGCAGAGGACTGTCTATCTTTATGAAAGCAAAGACAGCATGGTTTACGAGACCATAAAAAAGGTGAGCAGGCGTATTCACAGAATACTGAGTTAGAATCACAGTAATATCACGGTATCGGTTTATTGTTCATCATTAGCTGGGAAAGGACAGTTTATGCTTCTGAGAATATTCATATGCAGTACAATCCCTGGTGCAGGGTCCCCTGCAGCCAGTCATGTGTGCTCACTGAACTCTCTGCTGTGCTGATGTATTATGGACCCTATAGACCAAACCTGGTCCTGCTTAGTGATTCAATTCTGGTACTAACATCACCAGGAACTTGACCCAGCAGTGCTGCAGACTCAGCTTGTTGCCACTACTGTTGCCAGGTCAACCCAGCCACGTCCGTCCCACAGATTGCTACTTGCTGGGCTCAGAAATGCCAAAGGGCAAGATGCTTTTGCTTCTGGCTTGGGATAAAGCTTTTAAGAGTCTAGGACAGAGGTTTCTACTAGATTGTTCTTGAACCTGGAAAGCTTCCCAAACCAGAATCTACTGTGAGTCATACAGGATGATCCAGTTGCTTTTGGTTACTTGAATTCCTTTCTTGGACGCAGTCACAGTCAATACACAGAGGACAGACAATTCCATCCAAAGCAACAAAATACGGAATGATGTGTAAGGCACATAATAGTGAATGTAAATGACGATTGCCTAAGATAGATTTTTCCCTTCCCACAAAAGTACAAAGTTTCATTATCCTCATTCTTCTCTCTCTTGGACCCATATTTATTGGTAATAACAAATAAAGAACTAATGAAGACATTAGCAGGTACTGAAGAACAGTCTCTGTTGCTTACTAACCCAAACTTCTGGGGGGTAAAAAGGTAAAAGAAGTTACTATAAATTCCTTTTTGCCAGTGAGATCTTAGTTCACACTCAGTTAACTGGCCTGTTTTGCAGGATTTAACCTGGTGGCATAAGAACCTTGAAATAAATCTCTTAGCTACGATTAGAGATGAAAGAGAGATTAGCGCGGGCAGGAGAGTTGAAGTCTTTTTCTCCATCTCCATTGGTGAGTCAGTGTAAAGACAGAAGAACTACACAGACATCAGAAATCAGTACTTCAGTCTTCCTCAGGATGCCTGATCCAGGTATTTTCTCCCCTGCACTCAGCAAGTTACCAGTTTCAAGACTGTGTTCAGCGCTCTGAAGCAGGTTAGTGGTTTCTTTTACAATAAGTCACAGATAGGAATGTGTGTTTAGCTAAAACAGCAGATTTTAGTGAAACTGGGAAGATAAGATGTGGCTTGTTTGTGACAAAATTGCAATCCAAATTTCTTTGGACAATTTGCATCTAGTAAGTAAATGTTATAAACAAATAAATAGCTGTGCTATGTCTTGTTCTGTGTAGTTAGGGGATTTTGATAGCAAAGGAACAGGTAGGTGGCATCTTGGAAGCAAAAAGCTACCATATGCTGATGGAAGCTGTGTTTGAAGTGAGTTAGACAGGGAAAGCTTGAGAACAGTATCGATAATATGGGAGAGATTTCCACAGTTATTGGAATTCTTCTGTTGAAAGAAGTATTTCTCCCTCTATAGCATAAAATCCAGCTTGCTCTCCCATAGCTGGGGAAAAGATGTCTGTGTGTATATGCTTCATAACTCTGGAGTGGCTCATGTGCAATGGTGAGGTCTGTTTCTAAGAACTTTGTTAGAGGTGTTCGTTCCGCTGCACTACTAGGAGCATTTGTGGTTTTACAGTAGCCCACTGCCAAATATAACTTGGAGAAGAACAGATACATATTGCAGAGCAAGACAATTACACTTTTAGTTCGTAACTACACTTCAGTTCTTTCAGCTGGAAGAACTTTCTTCATGGTAGTCAAAAAATGCTACTAAACAGCAATATGCGTGTTGCAATACATCTTATGCTAATAAATATATTCAATACTTCATTGATCAGTTCGGGAAAGGATAATGTTACAGTACATCTACAAAATTCAATTAGCACAAGACAAAATAATCTCAAGAGAAATATCCATGTGGAAGCTGGGAACACAGGAACAGAATAGGTAAGGTGTTCCTCTGTCCCAGACTCAATGCATTCAAAGTTTCACGGGAAGCACAGTTGTCCCAAAGATCTTCTGTGCAATCCCAGGTATATCAGTGGCAGCCAGGGTCAGTCAGCGAGTGGTCACTGCACTACAACAACCAGTCATTCCCCCCCGTTTCCTCTGGCAGTATGGCTCATATGAAATAGCAGATCTTATATGACTGGAGGATGTGGCGTGGGTACTTCTGTTAGATGAATGTGAATATTCCATTAAATCTGGTCTTAGAACAATACTAAAATTGCACCAAGGAAGCTGGAAATACCATGAGAGTTACTGGAGGCAAGGACTTACTAGGAGAGTTGCTCTTGCACATGATTTTTTCTTTTTTTTAACTCTAGACATCTGAAAACGGGGGAGGGAGCTATATCAGAATAGCTACATGAGATTGAATGTATCCCAGCTTATGGTATTCAGCTTCATTTTCTTTATGGCTAGAATATGACAGAAAGTCTCAAATTTACATCTTCCAAAATCAACAATGCCTCTTGAGTAGATGAATTTTAATACAACTTTTGTTCAAATGTTACAAAAGATGTTTGGCAAGTAGGGTGTTCTCAGTGACACTGTAACTATATGCGTGCCCAACAATTTAGAGGCATTTTGCAAATACATACATGCATTTCATAGAAATGAACAGTGAGTGATGTGTTCCTATACCCTGGCCATTGAACGTGAACTGCATATTAGCAGCTAGGAAATTTCACAACAGATTCTCCCTATTGTGAGCTCTGAGACCTAAGTATTGGGGGCAAATAAACCTATTTGTAGCAGCCATCCACAGCTATTTAAGTTCAAGTCATGAACTGCTTAACTGGTGAAGCAAAGATACTGTCTTCAGGCTTAGCAGACAGGCTGTCAGCTGAATTCATATGGAGGCTTAATTCTGTGCTTGCAGAGCATGACCCTTACAAATGAGGTCTGAAGGATACTGTAGAAGAATAGTGTGAAGGAAGTGTTGTCACTTTATAAATGACTGTTTTCTGGACTTGTTTGTACAGAGATATCCATCAATAATCAGTATTTCATCATGATAATTGATATGATTATCACAATATGATCACAATCAATATTCAACCATAACTGGTAATCAGCCTTAACAATCATTAAAACTAGGACCCTGTTTTTAAACTCAGAGAGCTGCTGGCTTCAACACCTTTGGAAGTAAGACTGGTAAGAAAAAATACTGTGCATTTTGCACACTATTCTGTGTATTGTACAAAAGATGTACAGAGATGAATAGTTTTGAGGGGAATTAGTTTCCTCTGTAAATGCAGGAAAAAATCAATGCAACGTGAATGAATTAGATCTGACAGGCATTAAAATGTTTTAATATTCAAATGTGTGAAGATATCTAACCATTTCCTAATATGAATGGAACAATGTATTCCTCGCCTGTACAAATAGAATTGATTCCTTCCGACGTATACAGATGAAGACACAGGGATACCATTACTTTTTTAAACTGTACTCTACAACTATCTGCTTACCCAGTGTTAAGCTTCATTACAGCTGTGGATCCTCTAGTGGGTAGGTGTAGCCCTACTTCTGTACAGCTTATCTGCAGATGGTTTTCATGGTGTTTTAGCTGATAACAGTTTTATTTAGGTGAAGTTAAGTAGTAGAGTCCACTAGCTTAAAAAAATATTATATAAGAATAATGCTGCTTATACTTGTCTATTTCCCCAAATTTACAGGATTATGTTTTACTGTTTATAAATGCCCTTGTATTAGTGGAATTAGATGACTGTATAATCATATAAATACATAGTTGTATAGTACAAAATCACTCTAATGAAAATTACTGAATTAGTACAAGACCATGCTGAGACCAGGTTTTCTGGGGAGGAAGGAAAGAACTCCTCCATATATCTTGCACATGTTGAGGAAGGGCAATCATAAAGTGTCGGAAGCACTGAAGAAGGGTAACAGTTCATGGTTTGATCATGAGGTACTTACAGCGTAGTTCTGCATCCACATCACATACACTGAAAACGCATTGTCTCCAGCTCTAACAGGTTTTAGATCTTGGATGTTATTAGCTGCTTTCTGCCTGTGATTGTGATATAACTGGAGAGGTGCAAAGGAGAAATTAGTAGTGTTGCAGAGGAGCAAGGTTAAAAGTGCTGGGAAAGATGGTATCTTTTCTTAGATCCACTAATAGCTGGGGAAAAGATGACAGACCTTGAAACACAGAAGTCTTCCTTCAGCTGTGACACTCTGAAATATCAGATTTGAAACTCAGGGGAGGGGGGGGGAGTGTCTCTGAATGCCCATTGTGGTGATCTTTGGAGAGAAAAATACGAGTCTGTATATCACATGGGAAAGTTATTAAAGGACTGTTAATAACATAAGAGTAGGTGTATCCAAAAAAAGCTAATAAAATATACAAGGTATAAATTAATAAACACATGAGTAGTTTCCTGTCATTTTTCAAATGGTTCCCCTTCAAAAAAATATTATGTATGGTGTTCCTTGGGCTGCAGAGTCTTCTTCAGACGGGAGAATGGAAGCAGTTCCATTGGGTGGTGAAGAAATCAAAGTTATTGCAGAAAGTGCAACCAGGAACAAAGTTTAAGATTCTGACTGCAATATGGGGACTCAGAAAGAAAACTGCTCTACAGGTGGTAGGAGGGTTGGAATATGGTGTGATTGTCACTGTTCTCAGGACAAAGGGAAAGAACAAGCAACTTTACCTACAGAAGCAGAGATTAAGATAGTAACGGTGATTCCCTAAGGATTAAATGGGCTATTCCAATACCTGGTTTTTAATAAGAACTTTCAGAAAGAAAGGAAGGGCAATCAGGTAGAGAAAGAAATAGAGCATCTTAAACTGCTGATTTTTTTTCTTAAGGTGTGAAGATGTTCTGCTTTTTTTTGTGGGGTGATACGTTACTTCACATAAAAATGGAAGTGCTTTTATGCCAGATCAAGTGGAAGAAAGTGGTGGAGGATGGTTTGTTCACCAGTAATATATTCAGGTCACAGCACTTAAAAGTTAATACAATTTTGATAATATTGATAGTTTAACTATTTGTTGAACATTTTGTGTCTGTGGATAACCACAGTCAGTTCCCCCTGCAGTTTTTGCCAGAGTGATCATATTGTAGTAGTTTAAGTGTTGGAATAAAATGCTTTTTGCTAGCAAAATCATATTTTACAGCACGTAATCGATGAAATGTCTAAAAATACCCATAGATACTGTGTTTCTGGTACTATTTTCACTTTTTTTTCCATATGGAAAAAAGGCTTATGTGATTATGCTGTATATTTCTGGTTTTTGTATATTTTTGTTGCCCTGCTTGTTCAACTTTTGAATGCAAATCTGACCACGACCACAGTAATCTAAGAATTATAAATTCCTAGAATCAAGAAAATACAGGCAACAAGTAGAAGGGAAAGGCACCATGAGTCTTCTGGAGGGAAAGACAGCAGATCAGCTCACCTTTAGACATCAGAAAACCTGCACAGACAATTGCTTTTGACAAAAATCCATAGGAAGCCATCGTTCATTGGTTCTACTGTTCACTTGTTTTTAATTGCTCTAGTCAGTCCTTAGAATTATTTTTTTTGTTTTTTTAAAGTAAGTCACAGCGTATGAAATTTAAGCAATAAATTTGACTGGGGCACTCGCTTGGCAGGACTCAGAGTGCGTGAGGCTGTACAGGAAGTTTTCTGTAGTCTCTATAAATATCTAGTCAAACAGACAGTAATCTCTCTCTCTCTTCTTCAGATTTCTACTGCATGCCTTGGATACATGCTCCTAATCAGCTTACGAGCTTTTCTTGACCTACGCTTCTTTTCCTAACGCTGATCTGACTATGGCTGTCCTCAGAGTAAAATTCACCAAAACTAAGAGGGACAAATTGGCTCAGATCTTATGGATCCTCAACTGGGTTTCTGTAGTGAGCGGGATCATTCTCTTCAGTCTTGGCCTCTTTCTGAAAATAGAGATCAAGAAGCGCAATGAAGTGATGGCAAAAGGGGACGTTAACTCTGTCCCCAACATGCTGCTCTCTGTAGGGGTCATAGCATGTATCATCAACTTTCTGGGTGGCAAAATCTGCTATGACTGCTCAGATGCCAGCAAGTTCTCTCGATGGAAACTAGTTATGCTCCCATACATCGTATGTACCTTCTGTTTTACCTTTTGCATCCTGGTGGGTGCTCTCATGTGCTATACCATGAGGAACGAGCTGGAAGAGTCTCTCTATCTGGGACTGAGGGATGCTATTAAGTTCTATAAGGACACGGACATACCTGGACGATGTTTCTTAAAGAAAACAGTGGATATGTTACAAATTGGATTCAAATGCTGTGGAAACAATGGCTTTAGAGACTGGTTTGAAATTCAGTGGGTATCTGCTCGTTATCTGAATATGGCTTCCAAGGAAGTTCTGGAGTAAGTATTTACTAGTCATAACAAAAAATTCTAGGAGAAAAACTCATTCAAGAAGGCAAAGTAGATACTAGCTTTTACTGGACCTTTGTCTCTTAATCTCAAAACTGTAGAGTGACCACATTACTCACAAAATATGCTAACTACGTGCACAATCAAAAGTTGCCTTTTGCTAACTTTTTAGGGACGCTAAGCAAAGCAAAGATGTCTCTTTCCTTTTTTAATACAGTGAATTAGCTACCTCAAAATTTCAATTATAGCAAGCTGATAATGGAAAGAAAAAAAGGAGGGTACTATCAATACATTGCACAGTCAATCCTAAACACTGAAAGATCTTTCTCCTTCAGGATATTACGACTTTGCAAACCCAGGTTCAAATCTGTATGTTCACATGTGAGAAACTTCCAACACCATGCACACTGCATAAAAAAAAGGAGGAGAAAAACCATTGAATTTTTTTGTGGTGGTGGTGGTGCTTCCCATGATGTAGCAACTGTGAAATTATATGCTCAAAAGGAGGAGTCTGGCAATTCTTACAGACAATAGCATAACAATAAAAAAATTTAAGAAGTAGACAATCCAATATGTAGCAATTCTTCTAAAGCTGAGAAGAAGTCTTCACTCATGAGAGTGTAGTAGCTATATGTTCCTGGGAAAGACAAACAAAAAGCTTGACAGGCATTTGTCAAGTGTTCTGTTTTGTTGAACTCAAAATCAGTGACAATAAAGCCAGAGGAGGAAGGGAGGCCAAAGATCTCATTTTCACAGAATTTGCAACTTAAAACTGCCGTTGTAGCAAAGCATATATGCAGAGCTGCAAATATACCAGAGGACAGGACCTAGGAGAATACAGACATGAGGGCATCAACATGTGTAAGTGTGCTGGTTTTGGGTGGGATAGAGTTATTTTCTTCATAGTAGCTGGTATGGGGCTATGTTTTGGATTTGTGCTGGAAACAGTGTTGATGATGCAGAGATGTTTTCGTTATTGCTGAGCAGCGCTTACACAGAGCCAAGGCCTTTTCTGCTTCTCACCCCACCCCACCAGTGAGTAGGCTGGGGAGGCACAAGAAATTTGGAGGGGACACAGATGGGACAGCTGACCCCAGCTGACCAAAGGGATATTCCAGACCATAGGACGTCATGCTCAGCATATAAAGCTGGGGGAAGAAGAAGGAAGGGGAGGATGTTCGGAGTTATAGCGTTCGTCTTCCCAAGTAACTGTTAGGCGTGATGGAGCCCTGCTTTCCTGGAGATGGCTGAACACCTGCCTGCCGATGGGAAGTGCTGAATGAATTCCTTGTCTTGCTTTGCTTGCGTGCACAGCTTTTCCTTTACCTATTAAACTGTCTTTATCTCAGCCCATGAGTTCTCTCCCCCATCCCGACGCAGGGGGAGTGAGCGAGTGGCTGTGTGGGGCTTAGTTGCTGCCTGGGGTTAAACCACGGCGGTAAGGCAGTTGGCTGTGGAAGTAAAGCAAGCTTTAGAACAAGTGTTCTCAAGAGAGAAGCTGGAAAGCAACAGTGACACAAAGCAGACTGACCCAAGAGGTGTTTTAAATCCTGGTTCTACACTGGAGAGTCACACGACAACAAAGATGGTCCACAGGAACTTAAGAGTACTACCTTATTGTGAGGACAAAAGTAAACTATACTGCCTTTTCTTTCTGTGAGACATGCAGAAGCAGTAATGTTTTACCCACGGTAAAAAAGTGTCTTTGCTAAACTCCCTTTTCTCTGCAGGGTTGCCTGTGCTCTGCCATTATTTTGAAATGCACAGTCAGTTAATTTTTGCCCCACATAGGCAGAAGATGCCCGTGAAATGTGTGTGAGGGAAGTAATTACATTGCAGAATTTCTTTTACTGTATAGAAATTGGATAATTCCATCTTGATTGCTAGAATCCAAGTTGGTGCTGTATAACCAAATCATAATATGATTTCCAAAAATCTGGTAGTGAAACATTTGATATGAAATCATTGGAAGCAAAGTCCAGCTGGTAATGTTCAGAAAGGATGGAGAAGGCACCAAATATTTATCTTGGTTTCATCTTGTACTGTATGTCGATTAGTACATGGTAAATTAAGAAGCAAAGCAGGTGAGAACTGACATATTGTCAACTCACATGTAAACTTTGCAAAACTGAACTTCTCACCTTCCTTCATAATCCTCTTCCCTCCCCTCTCTTCTATATCTCCATTGCCAACACCACAATGTGACAAGAAATGGAGAGAATCAATGGGAACTGTAGGAGGATGAAGCAGGTTACAGCGGTACGATCCTATCATTGCTTTGGTTGGGTAGAAATCATCTTTTTATAGTCTCAAAAGCAAGTTTTGCTTTACAATACCATAACAACTGTGAATTGCAACAACAAATAGCAGTGAATGTCTCACTCCCTCAGCTCTGTTACAGAGGTCTTCCCTTCTAACAGTACCAAGATAACGTCATTCTTTAATTTGCCATTAGTAGAGAAAACACGATGGCAGGGAGACATAACCCAAGTCTGGAAACTGCTATTGTTGGCAGTAGAAAGAAGATTCCTCTTTATAACATGTGGCAGGAAGAAAAAAAAAAAATTAAATTGATGCTTGGGATCAAAAGAAAAGCTTAAGACCTAGTTTAAGAGATTGTATTTTAACCACTTTAAATGCTGTACTATATTTGGGTCATATCCCTGAAACATACAGGGCGTTTTGCTGGCCCCAGTAAATGCTTCCCTTTCACAATGTGCCAGCCTGCCTCTCCTCCCTCTCTGAGGTTTCTTTTCTCCTTCCACATTCGAGCCTTCCGTTTGGTACCTCTCTGCTCCCTTCCTTGTTTCTCTCCCAGTGAGTTGTTTTGCCTATGCCCATTACACTGCTTGCACACTTAAGTCTGGTTTCAGTGGACTATTTGGGTTCTTTTGCATTGGTTTCATTCTGTTGCCATTACCAGGAATATGATGGCCACAAGGTGAAGAGCTAGACTTTAAAACAGAGAGGAATTCATGCCTAACCCACTCCTAGGTGGGAAATGGCAGATGAACTTCCTGACTTACTTGGAAAGATCTTTGAGGAAGATATTTTTGACAGAATGTTAAACAAAACAAAACACACCACCACCAGCAGCCAAAAAAAATAAAGAAAAAAAAAAGGAAGGAAAAAAAGGAAGGAAGTTGTATTTAGCAGGCCCACAGCATTAAAATGAAAGCAATGATTCTGCCATCCCAGTACGGCCACAAATACTGAGCTTCCTAGCAGCTTATATTCATTTGGAAGGATACATTTAGTCCCCAAATGCTGGAAGAACACTGAACCACAGAGTTTCTGCTTCTTCTGTTCATCTGATAAGCTTCTTGTGATAACTTCCTTCCCTTTAATTTAGATCATCTGTAGTGGAACAGGAAAATATGATTTGTAAACATTAATAAATGAGGATAAGTTTTGCAAAATATTAAAAATTCTACAATTAGCAAACAGTGAAAGCTGGATATCTAAGCGGAAGTTGTATTTCATGTATTCTGGCTCCCTAACAAAGGCTAAAGGGCATGGGCTTCATTAAAACAGGCCATGGTTCTCACCCATGGGGCTGTCTTAGGAAATAAGCCTTTTGCAATGAGCATGAGAATAGATACATGCTTAGAGGCTACTTCCCCAAAGTGTGAGAGCATCTCTCAACATCTTATATACTCTCCAGTTTCTGGAAAATCTATTTCTCTGAAGAGCCTGCCTGGAGACAGAAGTCCTCACAAGGACGCACTAGCTAAAGAGCAGGTAATACAAGGAAAATGGATGTCAGGGATTCATTTAACCGTTCCAGAAACTCTTGATTAATCTGAGACTGTGTTCTCTTTCCATCCCATGACTTTTTTTCTCCCCATTTCTTTTCCTGCTTCTTTTTCTCCTGATCTTATAGGGGAGGACAAGGAATAATTTTTAGCAATAAATACAAACAGTTTGAAAAGTTACAAAAATTATGGTTCCAAGAAATAGAAACTCCCTTGTGAATTAGTCTCAAAACATGTGCCGAACCAGCCACTGCACATGGGTACAATGATGAAATGCCAGCGGACCATTTCCAGTGGTTCCTGTGGCATGCAAAGTTGCTCTTGTATTAGGTTCTCTGTTAAGGAATGCTTGTGGTGAAAATCAGTCCAGAAGCAGTGAAACACAAGATTTCTAGGGCATAACTTCCATTAGAGTTCCACCAAGATAAACAAGTGCAGAAATTGTCTTTAGTATTTTCAGCACAAAGATACCTGAAAAGGCAACATCTCTGTGAACACTGAATCCACGTCTTACACACACAGTACCAAGAACCACGTGAGATAGTGTGCTGATACCACACTTAAGAAATACAGCAAATGAAAAATTTAGTTTTCCTGCAGTAAGCAAGTTTTCCAGTTGGAAATACATTCCCATTTTCCTTTTGTTACATTGGAGAGGCCTACATCGCAGCAGACTTGCATTATATCCTTTTATAAAAATCACAGACAGTATCTGCTGCTGATACCAGATTTGTAACGCCCAAACTTCCTGTCCTGTTGCAGCCGTCTAAAGAGCAACGTTGATGGAAAGTTCTTGGTGGATGGAGTACCCTTCAGCTGCTGCAACCCAAGCTCCCCGCGGCCCTGTATCCAGTACCAGCTGACAAACAACAGTGCTCACTACAACTACGATTTTCTGACAGAGGAACTCAATATCTGGGTGAAGGGGTGCAGAGAGGCCCTGCTGGATTACTACACAGCTATTATGAGATCTATTGGCATCGCAGCATTGCTTATTTGGTTGTTTGAGGTAAGTCTCATTAAAATGGTCTGTGTCAGATGAGTCAGAGTCTTCCTGCTCTCTGGGATGGGAAACAACTACAGCGTAACACTCAAGAAGTGCCTCGGTAACCAACATAAAGTCCACAAGCACTTCAAGAATGTTGCAGGACTTCCTTCAGTACCGGCAACTTTCTCAAAGTCCCCAGAGCAGAAGCAAATCTCATTGAAGATGAGAACTATTAGAAATGATGTATATAATTCCATATATTTACAGAGCTTTTTCAATAGACTATGGCACGTTCCCTTCCCTGAAGCATTTATGGGATCAGATAGAGGATGACACATGCAGTGACACAACTGCAAGGAAATTAGGTGAGAAGGTCTGAGGATTGTTTTAAGTCAGTTTTAACAAAGAATATACAAAATGTGAGCAGGCCTTTGGCTGAATACATTAATTTCATTTATAGTAAAAATTGAACACAAGTATTAATATCTCAAAGCCTCCTTTTTACATTACATAGCTTCACCATATGGACAGTACTTGCAAACATGGCATAGCTTTTTAAATGTAGATTAGACTCCTTATTATGCAATCAAAATAAGCGTATCAGAGGCAAGCATATATACCTGCAAAGATGCAGTCTTTCTGCTGGCACCTGTAAAGAAAGTTGTCTGGACGTTGTCATCCACAGGTAAAGGACCCCCCAGTGGCATAGGCTAAAATATGGTTTTCTTCCCTTTTTATTAAGTTTTAGTTTTCTGATTATTGCTCTACTGCATAAATATTAGCACTATAATTAAAATAGTTCACAACAGTCTTCAAACAGTGCTAGATGGGGTGGTGGTGCCAGAAACAACAGGCCTTTGGCAGCACATGAAAAAGCTGTGAGCTGGCTCTCTGTGCTGCCTTAAATATTGACAAGCTGGGCACGCTGATCTCAATCCAACAGAACTATGAAAGTGGGGCTTTCTCCTAAACTTATACTTGAGCCTCTACTATCAGCCATCCTTCTTAATTTTAATGCATTGGCATGTAGGACACATACAGCTTACATATAAATGATAAGACTCCTTCGAGGAAATACCAATTTAATCAAGGTCAGTGGAAAAAAAATCCACAGAAATTAACAGACTACAATTTAAATTTTTTTTCCTAGTGACTGATGGTTCCATTAATTGATCATCCATTCTACATCAGTTAGTTGTAGTCTCTGAGGCTGTAGTGTTCCCGAGTAATTCTAGGTATTTATGTGCTAATAACATGCAAGTGGGAATGCTACCTGAAGAATGGAGAGAGAGTCAATCAATCTCTGCCTGGTATTTTTCTTTCTAAAAAATGTAATTAATTGGGAGAGTGGTTAGATATGTTGCTGGGATAAAGAATTTGTCTGCTTTACTCAATATTAACTATTAGGCCTGTAAATACGCAAGTCAGAAAGCTGACTTAGTGGTAGGATTGAGGTTGCAATTTACACCCTCTGTTTAACCATTAACTGTTTCTTACAGCTCTCTGTACTTATTGGTGTCCGGTACCTACAAACAGCAATGAAGAATGTCCTTCTGCTAGGAGATTTGGAGGGCGAGTCAGACGGCTGGTTACTAGAAAACAGCTTTGTGGAAACTGCCAAATACAACATCAGTATCATTAAGAACCTCGGCAAAGCCAACCAGATCTCCACTGTCTCAGGCATGAACGACCCCAACATTGACGTTCAAAACACAAACTGTGGCAAAACCAATGTTACAACAAAATCTATCCCAGCAGCTAGCTAGGCAAGGCTTTGAAGAAATGACATCACAAGTGTAGCTTTGACATATTATAGTCTTACAGGTACCAGGTTTTTCACTGGTGGGGAAAAAAAAAAGGTAGGAAAACTAATAAGACAATTGAACTAACCACAGACTGGTGACAGCTCCAAAAATGCTGATACTTCTTTGGCTGGATGTATTTTTACTCATTCCTGTGAAATCCCTGATTTTCAACACTGCACAAAAGAAACTTTTGGAACTTTCCCCACTTCTCTCCCTTGCTTACATACTTCTGTCATGGTCTGAATACATCAGAATAATCATTATGCACAAGCAAACGTTCCAGATAGAATGGGTCTACACCTACTAATATACAGATTGGTCTACTATGTACCAACGAAGTTTGTCATTACTGTCATTACATCTATAGAAATCCCAGCAGCAGGGAAATCCCAAAAGAAATTACTACACCAGATAAAAAGATGCTTTAAAAAAGGCAAAAACTGTGAAATGAAAACTCTGTTAGTCCAAGTTAGGATAGGGGAAATTTTAGCCCAATTATACATATATTGCAGCCCTTCTAAAAGAACCTACTACCTAGGTGAAATTGAGTTGAAGGCAATGAAAGCATAATGGTTTTGGGTATTTTTTTTTTCCAAAATAGTCTCAAGTATCTCTTCATTTATACCCCTCCATAGTTTAGAGAAAACCAGCTGCCATACCTCCCTGAAAATCAATGGCTACTGCTGAAAGGAGTTCTCGGCTCAAGAAAACTAATTGGCAGCTCATGCCGGGATATTTAAAATTCCAAGTAGCATGTGATAGCACAAGTTTAAAAACAAGCAGATATTTCCCATAAAACAAATACTGATGATCCTAGATGTTTAAAAGCTCCTAATTTCAAAAGTACTTACATAGATCCAGGGGCTGGAAGACAAGGGATTATTTGGAACCAATGAATGCAAAGATAGACGGACAGATCTCCCATCACGTTCCTAGTACAGCACTCAGGAGCTTTGCCAATGCATGGAGTGAAAGCCTTTGACACCCAAGATACTTGTAGTTACAGGATGCCCTATGACTGTAATTCATCATTAATAGTAAGCAGGAAAAACATACCAATACAGAATAGAGGATAAAAGACCAAGTAAAATATTTTACTCGTTATTGTTGTGAATAATACACTGTTTGAATGTAACATTGGACGGCTTGTGCATTCTTTGTGTATAATCAAGTAAAAGGAAGTTCTATCACTGGGATATTCAAAGCAGAACTATTCCTGCTTTTGAAGTTGTGTGAAAGTAACAGTAAAAATTCCTTTACCTGTCTAAACAATGTTGTTTTCTATAACACTAGAATAAGCAAGAATTATACTGTAAGAATATATTGTAAATAAAGTGTGTGATGTAAAAAACTGTACTGTAATTCAAGCAGGCTATATACATGATCATAATTTCAAATGCAATTGCTTCACTGCTTAAAATTTTAGGCCTATACTTCAGTATGTTAAAAATAAAAATGGACAGATGGGGGTCTGTCTGCAATAGTAGCCTGTAGCAGATGTTTTGCAAAAGGCACATAAGAGGCAAGACCATTAGAAAATAGTTCTTTCCCTGACAAAGCCTCCCACCTTCCAGCAGTTTGGGACTTGGTATGACAATGAGGGTATTTGTATCACTGTGTTTTATTAAATCTCAGTGGACATTATTTTTTTCTATGAATTTGCATGGTGTTTTTTTAAAACCCATTCATGTTTTTGATATCCAGAACATGACAATGAGCCTCAGATTTTAATTTCTCACAATTCAATTCTGCATTGTTTGAAAAACTGCTTCTCTTTGCTTGTTGACTCCCTGACAACTTAATCTGGTATCCCCTAATTCTTGCCATAAGATGTAGCTGATGGTCATTCCTTATTTATTCCCTCCATGTCATTCTCAATTTTACAATCCTCTATTATATTCCCTCTTGGTCCTATCTTTGCAAGTTGAAGAAGTTTTATTTAACCTTTTCTTCTATGGAAGTTGTTTCACACCTTTGAAAATTTTCATCACTCTTTTCCATTTATTATTTTTAAATGAACAACACTGTGTAGAGCTGAAGACAGAATGAAGTGAATAGGTCTTTTGTCCTTTTCCTAAGAATTCCTATCATTGCTTGCCCTTTTGACTGTTTCTGAGCACTGAGAACATTTTCACAGAACTATCCATAAAAATACTAAGAAAATCTTTGATATGAATATATCTGAGGGTGCTGGTCGACAGCAGGCTCAACAGCAGTGAGCAGTGTGCCCTGGCAGCCCAGAGGGCAAACCCCATCCTGGGATGCATCAAACACGGCATAACCAGCCGGGCAGAAGAGGCGATTATCCTGCTGTATTTGGTGTTGGTGTGGCCTCACCTTGAGTACTGCATGCACTCCTGGGAGCCACAACTTAAGAAGGATGTGAAGGTCCTTGAACGCGTCCAGAGGAGGGCAACAAAGCTGGTGAAAGGGCTGGAAGGCATGTCCTGTGAGGAGCGGCTGAGGACTTTGGGCTTCTCTAGTTTGGAGAAAAGGAGGCTGAGGGGTGACCTCATTGCTCTCTACAGCTTCCTGAGGAGGGGAAGTGGAGAGGGAGGTGCTGAGCTCTTCTCCCTGGTATCCAGTGACCGGACACGTGAGAATGGTTCAAAGCTGAACCAGGGGAGGTTTAGACTGGACATTAGGAAGCATTTCTTTACCAAGAGGGTGGTCAAACACTGGAACAGGTTTCCTAGAGAGGTGGTCAATGTCCCAAGCCTGTCGGTGTTTAAGAGGCATTTGGATAATGCCCTTAATAACATGTTTTAACTTGGTCAGCCCTGAATTGGTCAGGCAATTGGACTAGATGATTGTTGTAGGTCCCTTCTAGTCTATTCTACTGCAAGATGTTAGTTTTTGCATAGCTACATTAATTTTCGTTTACCAGAACTGAAACTTGTTATCATCCAGCCACTAAGTTTCATAACAGCCTCCTGGAAACATTCAAAATAACCTTTTTTACCGAATATCTTTGTATCATTGGCAGAATCTGCCATTTTATAATTCCCTTTTCAGATCACTTCTGAAAATGCTAAAAAAACCCATGCAGATTTCTGTGGATTTCAGTTGTTAAGCTTCTTCCATTGTGAAAATACACCATTTATTCTTTTATTTTGTTGCTGAACCAGATCTTCCTTTTTTGTTTCACAATAGCTTCTTCTAATTCTATGAGTTATTTGGAGGACACTATCCAAAGTTTTTTGAAATCTACATTATTACTGACTGGCTCAACATCCTCATCACATTAATTAACTCCTTCAAAGAATTAGATTTGTAAGCTGAGACTTCCCTCTACAAGAACTATGTTAGCTTTTCCCTTAGCACTGCATTTACCTATGTGTCTACTTCTATTAATTTCAATCACTTTATCCAGTGTGGAATTAACTAGTGCATAAGTCCTTCAACCATTTCTGAGAGCCAAAAATACTACTTCTGCATCGCAGTCTGTTGTGGTGGTGGTGTTGCAGAACACTGAGCACAACGGTGTCCTGAGCCTTACCAGCAGCACTAAAATTAGTTGATACATATCAGAAAAGAACAAACACAAAAAGTTGTAGTACCTTGAGAGATCAAGACGACAGTCATGTACTTCAAATTAATCAGACTTTACAAGAGAATGTGATTTTTAAAAAATACATTTTTTTCCAGATGAGTAATCAAAGTGCCACATGCGTCAATCAATAGCAATCACTTCCTCAACACAATTTTTGTCCATCTACATTTGGAAAAACAGTTCTACATGGCTCAATAACCAGAAGGTGTAAGGTAATCGGAAATAACTCAGAGAGAAACAGAAATTATTTCTGTAGATTTGTTTCATTAGGAAAAATTGAATCAAGAGGACTAAGAATATGCAAATTTTAAACAATAAAATGCCTTAAAAAATAAAAAAGCAAGTGAGGAATGGTTCACTATGATGAAAATGGTTGTAAAACAGGAAATAAGAGCATAATTTAAAAAAAAAAAAAAACCCAAACCAAAAAACAGAAAAGGAAATCTTACTCTGTGTTTGAGAAAATATTTCCTAATGGCAAAATGGATTTAACTGTAAAAGCAGATAAAACCTGACATTATGCACCATTTAAAAAAAAAAGAAAAATCTCTCGGTCAACTATTTAGCTTGCAGAATTATAAGAGCTGTGAGCTTACTCTTTTGATAGCTCTAGTCGAGGTCCCTGTATGATGGATTTGTCAAGAATCTGTTCTGAAAAGTAGATTTGGAAGGAAGAGTGAACTAAAATGATCATCCAAACTGAACGTCTCTGTAAAGACACAGAAATTTCATGCAGTAATTGCTGTAACACACTGGCATGAAGAGCAGAGGTATAACTGTCTGACTACACATTTTCCCTGGCCCCCGCACAGCTCATTTACTTTGATATGAAGCAAACACATTTTACCATAGAAGACTAGTTAATATTTGGCAAGTTAACCTTTGTCTCTCAGCCAACTGCCAAAACCTGCAGCAGTGGCTAGCAATGTGATCATTTGTGAAATTAACTGAGTATCAGCGTCCATTTCACAGGGAACTATCACCGTCTTGACTATTAACAGTAATTACTTAGTCATTAGATTGTTCATTTCTATCCTGTATAGGCATTCAGAGTCCCCATGAATATACATACCTTACAAAAAGATGACAGCTCATTTCACAGTAATCAGGATAAAATTTACTTTAAATAAATGCTTTTTTCTTTGCTTTGTATGTATTAGTTTCCTCAGACAGCGGAAGTGGACCCTACATATCTAGCCTTGCTTTATAGCACCTGTCACAATAGTTTGGGTTTCCTGCAGTATTTAACATTCCAGCCACTGGATCAAGAAAACAAACTCAGGTAGCAGCACAGACTCCATCTTTAATTCTCTGTAATTTATAAAGACAAAGATGGCATTAGCAAGCCAAGCCTTTAAGCCGCAGCATCTGCTCAGATACAGAAATAAATACGATTTGGGGGACACTTCTTATCCTATTTGTTATTAATACTTAATCCAGTCAGAATTAATAACAATACATTTGTGCAACAGCAACTTCCAGAGTAAGGAACTTACCTATGCATAAAACTATCTTCTTTATGAAGTTCTTAATTTAAAAAAATGAAACATTTTAATGTTCAGTTTCTGATGAAGGCACTATGACAGGTCCTGTAGGAATTGCAACTATGATGCTCTTCCTTTAAAGCTTTCTGATTACCGCTGAAAACATTTTCTCTACATTGATCATAAAGAAAAAATAGTTAATAAGAAATATACAAATACAGCACATTTAGAGTTTCATTTATATTAAAAAAAAGAACACAGCACTTTTCCTTAGAACCTAGAAACTTCCCTTCTGCAAACTGATTTTTTTTTAAGTGCATACAGTCATACAGTTCTGTACAAAACAAGATTCTTGATATTTAAAATCTTAGAAATCATTTGGTACACGTGCTTTGTATCAGTTTCCCAATACAGGAGCACTTTAGGCTCTGCATGCAGTACTCTGTAGTTTAGCAAAGAACCATAAAGGTGTGAAGCTCACAAGAACACAGGTGGAGTCCCTATTTATGAGGAGGCCATCACTTAAATGGATGACCTTGTCTCACTCCTGTATGTCAATTAACTGAGGCAGACTGCCTGGGGTATGTAAATCAAATTGCTCAGTGAAGTTCTATAGAAGTCTGAATTGGGAAAATAAATATTCCTAGATCACCTGCAGTATCATGAGATTGACATACATTGGGTTTGCCACTTTTAGTAAAGGTCAGCGTGATTCACAGAAAAAAAAAAATGGGATGAAAGAAGATTGGAGGCTTTTTGTCATCTAGAGTGGATTATTCCTCAGGCTGCCACGGTATGTTCAGGATAACCTTCAAGCAGAAACTCTGGTACAATGGGATGACCTCTCTCCAAGCACTAGACTCTATCTCAATACTTGTACCCAAAGAGGGTAATGTTACATTTCAGGCACTATTAAGAGGAAGGACACATAAGGTTCTGCAGAAACCTTAGTCTATCTTTGTGAAAAAGACTAAGCACGGATCTTCACAAATATAGCAAGGACTTGAAATGATCATGAAATCCACAGTCCCCACTACCTGCTTCACAAGACTTTGTTGAGGCTCACTCACTCAAGCATGAAGCCTAGAAACCTCCTAAAATTAAGTCTGATGGATTCTAAGTTGTTTGACAACCTGTAATTAAACGGCACAAACTATACTTCTTTTTTTGACACTGATCTCAGGAACAATAGTCACGCAGAAATAAAAAGAATACTCAGGTCCAGTTTTACTATTTCATGTTTAACTTTATACCTTGTCTCCTCTTACTCGCCATTACCTGAAATCACGTATAAAATCCCTTTGAATTTCAGTTCACTCTCCTTCAATGCACATTTCCTTTCCACAGCGTCTCTTTCACGTATGCTTTTGACCACACTGAATGTAAGTTCAGAGAAATGTAGCTAGGATTAGAAATAACTGGGTTTGAGAGACTTGTATAGGAGTGGATTTTCATTACTATCCATTTATTTTCTGTATCAAACCCCAGATTTAGCCTACCTGCAAAACAGATAAAAACAAATAAAAGAGATTGTGCCACAGAAATGAAACAACTTTCATTTTTGAAGAAAGTATCTTTGAAGATCCTGTCAGATTATTTTAACCTATTACTTAAGTAACACTTAGATGTTGTATCACAAATCTGACTAGTTCACAACTAGATTATTCAAGGATATTGTCTAGAAAATAAAGTGGATTTCAACCATAAAGCAAAGCACATGATGGCCAAAATCCTCCTCAACAGAATTTTGTACATTTGTACGTTGCACCTTGAGATTCTTACTACACAAGAAACGGTGCTCTGGCTTTTTTCCTAATGAATGGGCTGCTGCTTCTAATGTTCTTCAGAACATTTTTGCTAATAGACATTAATCTATCTACCTTTACCTTTTACCTTTCTAGGAATTGGTTCTTAAACAAATTTGCTTTACTAAGAATAAACATAGAGAGCAACACCATTAACACCCAAACTCTGGAGGCTTAATGGTGTCCAAAGCTACAACAAAGCAGTGAGAAAGTGATGATAGCCAGCAGTTTGTAACATAAAAAGGGGCAAGAAGTACTGGCTGTTTCTATGTAAAAAGATTTCTTGGCTGTTTGCTTAGCTCTGTAATAAAACACTTCTTTTTTTTTTTTTTTAAATATGTATCACACAGCACATTAGACCAACACCACAAACTATCCCTTTCTAGAGGTTAAGTATCAGCCAGTTATTCTTTGAGAAGCTTCAAAACCAGAATCACTCAACTAATCAGTTTAAGGACATCTAAATATTAAATTCTGTACTTAGGACTTCTTTTGCAAATTGAGGTAGACACTGCAGGAATTTGCATCTGTAAAATACTAGGATAAGTTTCAAGTAGAATATGTCTTTAAATAAGAAAAAGTGTGCCACCATGACTAACTGGTACAATGATAATACAGACTACAGGGATAACTGGTATTATTTACCAGCCATTTACTAACTCTTCCCCTTTTCCATACTGACAGACCCTGCTATAATGCTCTTGTAAAATGAACTGTGAAGTGTCAAAACACCTCCAAATAAAAATTGAATAATCTATGAGAAGTTACTTTATTTCCTTTTTTTAAATATACATATACAAGATATTTTATTTCAAAAGCACAAGAACATTATACAAGTTTCAAATTTACATTTTTGCAATTAAAGATACCAATATGTGCATTATCAAATAACTTCTTCTGTCAGCTTGGATGGAACAGAAATCAGTGGCATAAGCATCTTGCGATCACTAAATACAGATTATACTCACAGTGAACAAAACTGCATAGTAATTTATGAAATGAAAGATGACCACACTTGTCAGTGAATGATATGGGAGCCCATTTGCTAAATTAGTATGTGCAAACGTACAGAAAGATGCAACTTTCCTCTCCCACTTCTTCAGGTACAAAGAGTTTTCTAGAGCTTTAAACATGAGCTCACCTGTTCAGACCAGCTCCTGTCCTTATATACTACAGTTCAGACAGAAAACAAAATAAAGTGATCTTGCTGCATATTTGGTAACGGAATTTTTGTATCAGTGAAGTGCAAGGTAACTGAAAGGTTTTTGATAAATGAATAGATAAATATCAGAGGGAAACAGTAAGTGAATACAGTTTTGGTATCAACAAGGCATACATTTGCTAGTCTTAATCCAATATTTTTGATGGCAAGAGGTGTTTTGATGACCTTAGAAATCGTCAGTGCATGCGAGTTTTCGCGACAACTGTTCTTTTAAATTCAGTATGTGTTTCAAGTACATTTTAGAGAAGACTAACAGAATTAATGTTTGTCTTTAAAGAGTTTCATATTCAGGTTTAAAATCTGAAAGAATCAAAATAAGGAGAATGGTCTTAATTGCAAGAAACAGAATACTTGAAAAATATACCAAAGCCAACTATTTATATCACCAGGGAAAGATTATAGCAAAAGTTATAAAAGAGTATTTGAAATCAGAACAGTATTTGAGTTCATTGGTATTCCATTTTTAGATGAGTTATGGTGCTGTTCAGTGCACTCATACGTACTCTAAAAACTTTAAAAACCTAGGAGAACAATGGTATTTAATTCTAAATAATTATCTGTGATTCTACTATCTCTCATACAATCAGTAGGAAAAAAAAAAGAACCAAAAAGAAATCGTACAAAAACACACCCTCAGACATTAATTTGAAAACCTCCCCTTGCGAGCCCTATTAAAATGACACAAAAGAATCCAAATAGCAAAGGGACGGGGAAATTTAGAGTACTGACAACTTCAAACTTTCACACAGGAATGGGATTTCCTGGGAAAGCATTTTTACCCATCACGTTACAAATTCTCTCATGTATATTATGGTGCAAATTCAAAAAACAGAACAATAAACATTTAGAACTGAAGCACAATCACATATCAGTGAGAGAGAGTTCAATCACAATGTGCTATTAACTACTGAAGGGCAAAGAGACAGACATAGCCACCTTTTCTTCCCTTTTCTGCTCTAACTAGCACTGAACCACTGAACATGGCCCCCACAACACACAATTTCATTTATGCAGGCAGGGCTCCAAACAATAGTGACAGAGGATGGAAGAGTAGAGAATTCCCCAAATACGGGCAAACAAACTTACTTCTGATCCTAAAACTTGCTGCTTTTGGGCCTTGATTTTAGTCCAGTGATAGCTTTGAAGGTCTTCTACTTTACTGAAGTCTCTGGCTCTTGTATAAGTTGCAGAGCTACACTACAACTACCTGCAAGTACTTTCATGTTTGGTTCTTGGGGAAAATCTCAAAAGACAAACTGTATAAGAAGTAAAACTAACCACAACCTAGCCAAATGGTGTAGCCCTAGACCTCTTACGATATACAACGTTAATAGAGGACAAATTCCTTAGATAAAGTGCAGTTCTGGCAATGCAAAAAGCACAGACTTTATTTTTTGATGCAACAAGCAAGATGGTAATTCCCCCATGCACTTTCGATTCCACACTTTAAAGAGTTCATTAATGAAAACTCTTCATTAAATCCCAGGATATAGCTGAATGCAGGCTTTTTCTGTACAACTTAATGTTTGCTGTACCTGTCGCTACAGATTATTAAAGGCTTGGCACCATTTCCACTCCAATATTATGCCACAGACCTTAACCTATTTAAAAGCTTCACCAAGCTTGGGAAAGGAACCCAGGAAGAAAGTAAAGGAGGCTTTTCCATAGCAACACCTTTTAGGTATATTCTCAAGGCATGGAAGAGACAGAAATGTGGTATGTGCCCTGAAGCACAGCATTTGGGAAGCTGTCCTCATCAAAACATGTGAGATGATTACAACTTCTCAAAAAAGGAGAAATATTTCTGGACCTGAATGTTCACTAATAATTATATAATGTGGTTTTCCCTTTTGGGAGAAAAAAAAAAAAAAGCGAACAAAACATATGACATGAGATTCTGTTTCAATGTATCGCTAATACATCCAACCTAGAGAATCCAACAATTGTGTCTGAACTACAGAATCCACTTGACAGTAGATTATTTACTGCCACCCTCCTTTCCCTTTCCAAAGCACTGCCAAAGGTCAGAGTTTTCACTAAAAATCAAGAGACTCAGAGCAGCTGCCAGTTGAATCCAAAGAAGATCTGATTCGTTTCTTGGCTCCTGGCAATCTCCTCTATGATGCAGTGTTGCTGCCATAGCAGATGGAGCTTCCGGTAACGCTCCCGACATAAGTGCAGGGGATTGCCTCTTCTTCATAGAAGAAAAAAGGAGAATACCCAATAAGCATTATCAGAATAGCAACTGACAAGCTGTTCCATTAATAGTCTAGCATTAACACTCTTAACGATAGCCAGAAAATATTAAATACTTGTATGAACACCAATTCCAACAAGTCTACTGGAAATGAAAAATTTCTACATGTGACAAGTAATGACTGCCATTTTCAAGATGACAGTCTTCGAATATTTCTGATGAAAAGCATAAAAAATATTCTTAAGAAAAGTAAGACAGTTTAACAGTACTGAAAAAAGTGTATTTTTCTATTATGAATGACCCATTCATGACTGGAAACCACCAGCAGGAATTTGAAGTTAAACAATATTACAGTGCTGTACATGCTAGCAGGAAGAACATGTTGTCTAATGGGTATAAGAAAGAAAAGAGATACCAAAATGGAAATGTTCAAAGGAAGAAAGTCAAACATTTACTTACTTCAGACCTGGATCTGTTTCTCCATATTCATCCAAGTAGGGAGCAGGATATAAGCAGCCCCTCGTTTTACCTTCAATGAGGACAACTCTGCATTCCCTGATTCTTAAGGAAAAAATAGCTACATTTAAAATACAAGACAACTCCCAGCAGGTTCTTAACTTTTTGGTGAGCTATATCTTTGGTCAAAACAATGTTTCTTCATCTCACACAATAAGAATCAAGTGCTTTGACAATGTTGCAAATTTTGACATTCAAATATTTCCCTTTACTCTTCAACACATTAAATTCTGGCTAGCTACTTACTTGAGAAACATACAGACTCCAGCTCCACATTGAAGCGCATGAGAAGTACAGGCTCCCAACTCCTCCCCATTCACCAGTTCCTGACAGCAAGTATTCTGGGAACACAACATAGCCCCACAGAATAAACACAATACTGGATGTTTTTGTTCATCATCAGAAGACCGCGGACATCTAAAAGAAGTATAACCAGAATGTTACTGCAGGAGTCAAAACTTTAAAAGAGATGTTAAGAATGGATAATGTTCCTTAAAGAAACAACAGCTCCCCACCCCCCCAAACCACAAACAAAAACTTAAGAGATACTATGTCGTAATCATATTTCACATATCTGCCTCCTTTGGCTATGTTTTTACATTGCTTGAAATATTTTTCCTGCAAGATATGTCCTTGACCAGGAGGTGAGACTAGATGATCTGCTGAAGTCCCTTCTAACCTGAATTATCCTATGATTCACTCTTCCTGGCATAAAACAGTGCCAACCTTCTGGGCTTGTTGTGTCCAGTGCAAAAATAATTTTCAGGCTTACAGCCAAACCAAACGCGCATTGCACTGGTGAGAGATGACCTGCAGATTAAGCTATAATAATTTTATATGCTACCCTATCAAACACAAGTGATTTCATTTAGTAAGCTGTTGTGTTTCAGATTTAAAATGAGCATGTGCTAATATTGGCCAGTATAACCATAACAGTGCCTTCACTTCCACAAAATAATCTCTGTACGTAGTTTTAAACACCAGTTACAGTAGCTGCAAGAATACAAAAGAGACTAAAAGCGACAAAACACCTAGGAAGACAGCTACATAGGTCATGTCTTACCTAAACTGAGAGGCTTGGTTCAGAAGGCAGCTATAGTCTTCAGGAAGCTCTATTAAACTATTTCTTTTCCTAGGATACCTGGGTAAGTGAAAAAGAACTATTATGAGAATAATAAAGATCGCAGCAAAGAACAGAATAGACAGCTATCAATTCCTGCTAAGCTTTCGGTCCTTTCTGCAAACTTCTGCAGTTCTAGAGCAGTTCTTCAGTCCTAGAAGCCCAAGTAAGAGGTGCCATATGGGAGCTTCAGCATTTCTATATTCCAGCAAAGGTGATGAAATTAAATTTCATAGGTAACCTACATGTATGAATACATTTCGTATTTCAGTTAGCTTTTGTTTTTTCCTAGAGTAAGCTAGATAACTTGTCTAACAATGTTGTACATTCTCAATGAAGAGTCACTGAATGAGGAAAAATACACAACCATTGAAAGAGAAAAGTACTCTTGGTAGTAGAGCAGGAGGAAGAAAATACAAGCACTCTAACTTGCCCACAACAAGCATTGTTTCAACAGTTTAAAGTCAAAAAACAGAAGAAAAAACAATGACAACAAAAACAAACTTACCTTATTGCAATGCTTTTCCCCTTCAAACAACTCAACACCACTGGGTCAGCACACCACCTATTTCAAACAAACATTTGCAGATGATAGTGTTTGATAAAAATATACATTTAGGATCACTAAACTAAACTAGTAAACAATAAGCAAACACAGAGCACGGATAAAGCATTGATAGTTCTAGTTAAAACTTCATGAGGAAAAACAGCTATTCTTTACAGTTTTGCTTCAGGAAAAGAATTTAAGTTTGTATACAAGAGAAAAACCTATGTGAAAAACAACAACATTAAAATTATCAACATGAACATGAAAACACAGAGTTAACAGAGTTCAATAACGCAAGCAGTCTTCAGACATATTCAAGTTCTCAAAGTGCACTACAATCCACAGCTCCTTTTGGAATGTATCTGCTGAAAGCCACAGCATAAGAAAATATCATACACGCTAGTAGGAAAATATTTAATGTTTTTATTTAATAACCATCACCCAATGGTTATTTTACCATGCTTTATTGCATGTTGTATGCTTGCTTAGAATAGCCAAACATGTCTACCAAAACAACGGTAAATATTGGCAAGTTACGAAACAGAGGAATTGGTATGTCTAAGATACCTTTCATGTTATTTCTACAAAAAGGAAGAGAAGGAAGAGAGAGAACTGTAGCAGATGGCCAATCTAGTAAGCTTCATTTAACACATTTCGCAACAACCATCAAATTTAGTCTTCTGAAATAAGATTCTTTCAAAAAACATATGGGAACTTGCAGGATGATTTGACAACTGTTACTATTACGTTAAATATGTAGCCTCCTACTTGACACTTTTTTTTTTTGACTGGGAGCACTGCGATGGATTTGTTAGCCCTGCCTCTAGTGATCATTTTCTAATGTTCACAAGCACCTATCCTCTGTCTTCTCTTATAAGCACCATTATGGTTTTGAGCAAACAGGTAGGAACATAAAAGACAAACTTATTTAATAATTTACTTCTGAAAACACTATGAATTTCCAAGTAATTATATATACTACAAATGCAATTAATTATAGCAAAATTGTATGTAGGGAATTGTTTAGGTCAGCTACATGGACTGTAAGTTGGAGTCAACAGCTCAAAATGTCCCTAAATTGAAGGAATCTAGACAACAAAACAGAACAGAGGTGTTAAAAAAAAACACCAAAAAAACCCCACACCCAAAAAAACCCCCAAAACCCCCCAAAAAACACCAGAAAAAACTAGCGTGAGCCAGAGATTTTTGCTAAGACCCAGGAATAATAATTAGTGCAACCAAGTGTTCAAACAGTCACATTAAATACCCGGAGACATTCTCCAACACAATATAGCAGGATTCTTCTCAGAGTTAGTGGCAGGAGCGGGGGGTGTCTGTTTATTTTAACTTGTGTTTTTGAATGGAGAATTTTACCAATTATTTCTTTACCACTAGATTGCAATGTACATAATACTCAAATAATACCTTTTAACTAACTTAAACATTCATCAGTCTATTTTGGAAGTCCAGAGAAGAAATAGTACAAAGCCTCACCCTGCCAGCTACATAATTTTCCATATTCTCATTTTATAGCTCGTGTAATCAGCACTTGTGCTGTAGACAGATTAAAAATAGGCGAATAAACAGTAAGTGGCATACCATGCAAGCAAAGGTTTATGACAACGTCTTTCTGCGTGAATGATTTCATGTAGGTCTGCAAGCATTAGTCCCTTTAACTATAATTGTTTAATGTTTGAATTACCATAAAATATAGAATGCTTTATGTTTTAAGAGATTCAGTATACTGCACATCAACCAAATGTTTAGAACTCTAGTATGAATTTGAGCTCAATCGCTTATTAACAAATTTGATTCAGAATTCCCATAGGGCCATCACAACAGAAAAACATGGCCTGCCCAGTCCCAATTAGTACCTTTGAAGCAGTGGATTTACTGTGTCCCAATATTCCTGGAAGAGCAGGAACAAATTGGTAGGTAGAGAGAGGTAACTACAAAGTGCCTTGAATTGCCCTTCTTCAGAAACTGCAAAAAAACCCCAACAAGAAAACATGAGCAACTCTTAAAGTGTTTCAGCACTGCTGAATAATTCACTCAAAACTAAAAATCTCCTGATCCATTTTCCATTGGATAATATGTATCTCACAGCTTTCAGCATAGCTCCTAGATAGTAAAATTGGATGCAATTCCACTGACTTAATCAGAGCTATAATAATTTGCATTAGCTGAGGATCTGCTTTAGGTTTAACAAATCTGACACATATTACTAAAGTAATTTTTAAGTCATGCATAAGTCACTGTAATAACAGAATTCCTTGCTTCAATTCCATTTCACTGCATAATATGTAACACATTAGTGCAGCAGATTTTTGTACTTAGTGCATTTTAGCTTTTTGCTATCCTTTTGGCCTGCAATGATATTAAATTTTGCTATGATCAAGTCAGTGCTAACACACAACAAAGTTGGGCTAATTTAATAGTTTGCGGGGTGGTCATTTATTGTCTCTGCTACAGAAAACAGCATTGCTGATGCACCAGGAAGACTCCTCCCTATAGAATCAAAGTTCCAGACTAATGGTAAGGACAATAGCATATCCCAAAGTGCAGATATTTTGACTGGTATATCCTAATCAAATTCAAACTTAGTTCATAGTTTATATAAATCAATTTAAGATGCTATATTTTGCCTCAGTTCTTCATTGCAATTTTGATCCTCCTTTCCAAATAGTTGATGATTCTGTGCTTCACTGCATCTTGACAGAAGACAAAATATTTATTTTGGCGTTTAGTATCTGTAATGCATTAGGATCATTTAAGGAAGGGGTTTAAGATTTATAATGTGCTTTATTTCTACTTGGCTCTGTTTTGCTGAATCCCTATGTCTTTATCATTTACCAACATTAGCAACTGCACAAAAAGGTTTGGTTGGTTTTTTTAAAATATATTCCAGGCTATTCCTCAGATGATGTAATCTCAGGCCCTAGAATTATCCTTAAATCACAGAATCTTTGTATCCACAGACACTTAGTATCAACATATCCTAATAATTCATGTATTTGCACATACTCAGAAGTAACTCTTTTCCATGCAAAGAAGGCTGAGACAACTCAGCTTCTCATGCCTGCTCCTTCCCATACAAATTAGTATTTCCTTTTCTTTCCAAGTCTTACTTTAATGTATTAACTATTGTTAAGTTATTGTGAACATTTAAAAATTCCATTCTTCCAAGAAAACAGTAAACAAAGTCAGTATATAGATACATTTGCTTCTTCATATTTACCTTGTAGTAGTTCCTCAGGTGGAGAAACTCCCAGCAAATAATGAAAAAATATAGCAGCACAACGAAGGTAAGGCATGATGCCTTTTCTAACACAATCCCACACAAGCCAGCCTGGAATATCCTGACTAAAACAACTGCAATACACAAAGGAGAAAGAGCTGCAGTAGTTCACAGGGCAAATCCTTCTAGCACTTCCACATTTTGGCTAACATTAGTAGAATGGCAGCTGTGTAGAAGCAACACTGATATACCCCAAATTCTGTGAAACACAGCCACTAGTACCTAAATTCTGACTTCACCTTTGCCTAAGGAATGAGTACTGATTTTATGTAGAACACTTACATTAAGCCTTCAAATTATCTCAACTTATATTTTTCAGAATTGTAAATAATAAATAGCCCATACATAGCTGTCCATCTCTAGGTAACTCAAGATAACCTGAATTAAACTGTGCAATACAGCATCGCACATAGAGCAATCAATTCTTACACTGGTTGTTTTTTATTACCAAAAGCCAGTAATTTTTTGAAATGGTGAAAGTTTTTCATTCAGTTGGGTGTTTTGAATGCAATTCAAAAAATGCGAAAAAACCAAACATAAATACTCTTCAGGAACAACAAAACCAACAGAATTAAAAATTAATACCTCATACTTCATCATGGAAGTCAAAACAGTAACACTTAGATTGTTTAAAATAAAACTATACTAATCCCATTTTTGACAAAAAATACTGGAATGATACTCATCTTGGTAATTATTCTTGTAGTTTGTGCAATATGAGCATTTAGTCTAAATTTCATAGTAAGTTTAACTTACTTACAGTGCCCCTGTTTTCTGAAAATTTTAAACTCGGTTAACTTCACATTTATGTGAACAGGATGTTCACACAAATGTTGACCGGGACCTGCTGAGGAACAACCTGTAAAGCTGTATTATAACATCATAGACCATTGCAAAATTATTATGCAGATTGTGTTTTTTAAGCACATATAGGTCAGAGTTAGAAGACGACAATGCATACACAGAAATCAAAACACTAAAAGTTTCAGAGCCGGGTTGCCTAAACTTTGGCATTTAATTCTGCACCTAAGCATCTCAGTATGGTGACCTATTTTCCAAAATACACAGCACCTATGATTCTAAGCTCATGCCTCAGAAAAATTACTCCTATTATTTAAATACCAGATTTTAAATATTTAGAAATTTAGACCTAAAAGTTTTAGACAAGTGGGTAGCATTGTCAATCCTTACGAAACATATCTTTGCAACTAGCCTTAGTGAACATAAATCAAAGCAGAATTTGTAGAGGGTGCATCCATATTTTCTAGTTTATTTCACACACAGATACTGAAATACTCAAGAATCTGTAGCTATACCTATAAAAAAAGTCTGAAAAGATAGGCACTAATGCTGAAACAAATAAGCAACTGTGTTTAGCTTTACACTTCTCCCCCTTTTATAGTAGAACCATTTCTTTCATTCTGCCTTCCATCTATAATTGAGATATCTAAAAAAGCCCAATCAACGCAAAGAAAAATAACTACAGTAGTTAGTGGTTGTATTTCTCTCCAGAATGGATATAGGTATTTTTTCATCCTTAGACTAAGAATTTACTCTGTTGTCCACAAAAAGTAGCTATTTTAACTAAAAGTGTTCCTTTCACCAGTTTTCTTTTTTCCAGTGTTCAAGAGTACGGGAAGTAAGCACAAGGCATTGTACTAACCCCCCATACAAAAAGGATAATTTTTTTCCTGTTTTCTGTGTTGTAAAGGTCAATCCCTGTGGATTGCCATCTTTCTAGGAAAACGCAATGCTATAACTGAACTGCTACTTACCCACTGGTGTACTGGCAAACCTCTCTACAGAAAGACTGTGCAGACCGTGCCTCCTCACTGTTGTCAGATGATTGAGCAGTAGGGGATTCTGCACATAAAAAGATGAATCCCACTGTAAATGTACTTAATCTTCTTTTTTTCACATATACTGAGCTCTGTTTTTTTTTTTAATTGCATTACAGAAATATTTCCACTTTATTTTGCTTAATTCTTTTCTATTTGCTGTTTTTAACCTAACAAATATTCTTCTAAAACTGCATGCTATAAAGAAAAATCAGGATTACCACCTCATTGCCCATCCTCATGTAAAAACTGCTTCTTTCCCTCGAAGTTTTGAAGTTATTGTCCTACATAGATTAAGTTACAGGTTTTTTATTTTAAATTCCCATCATGCTGAAGAAAAAGGAAGTAGCTAGGAAGCCTATAGGTTAATGGCAGTTTTTAACAGTAGTATGAAATACAGAGAAAAGTGAAATTCTATCCCATCAGTTGACAGGATTCCATATTTTAGCTCTGGGTATTTACTAGGTTGAAGGCTAAAGAAAAGTTTATTTCCCAAATCCATACTAACTGTCACTGTACAGCTCGGAGTGCTGCTACTGGGCAGAGTTTTGCTTCTCCTACAATGAGTGAAAAGGGTAAAGTTACCACTCAGGAATGACTGACTTGAACAAGTACTAATATATCAATAACTATTTTGATTTCTTAGGCTAAGTGCATAGAAGTGAAATAATAAAATGCTCTGAAAATCATGTAGTGCTATTTATTTTTACCAGAAAAGAGTTATTACTACCTAGCACCAAGTGTCATTTATTATGAGGAAATTTATACCTGGAAGACACTAATGGTGTCCATCAATTATTTCTAAGAATTGTGTAAAAATGCCAGAATAATCCAACCCAAATACACCTCTACCTGTTGCTGAAGAGACGACGATTTGTGTTATGTGTGCCAGTGTTGTCAGATGGAAGAGGTAGAGGTGGTTATAGGCTGAACTAATTGATGAAGGTTGCAAGTCTACAGCATCCTCCCAGTATAAAGATGGAAAGGATAACACAACTCCCACCTACAGTGAAAGGGAAGGAGCAAATATTAAATATGGTAATAACTACATGTGTAACAGAAATTATATTCTCACTATACATTTATATTTCATTTCTGCAGTCAATTTAAATATGTTCACTTATCTTGCTAGTTTTAATTCACAAAGCGTAGCAAAAACTCATTAGAAATATTAACCATTTGCACCCCTCTAGCACGTGGGAAACTCAGATATAGTTCCATTGTAATTGCCAGTTTCGAGCTAAACCAAGAAAGCTTGTCCAATTCCTAGAAAGCTTAATTTCTGGGGTTTGACATAAGACGAAGCACGTTGAAAAAAGTGAGAAGCGAAACCAAGCATTAGTTAGAAAGGCAACGAGGGCAAAACAGGTTTTATTTTGGTAGGTTTGGTTTTTTGTTTGGGTTTTGTTGGCTTTTTTGTTGCTTGGTTTTGTTTGGTTTTTTTAACACTAGAAGAAACTATAATACAGATTTGTATTAAGAACAGAAAGAAGAGGCTAAGAAGAGTAAAGACAGTAATGAGAGTGAATGTGAAGGAATCAGAAGGTATGAGAGGCCTATTGAGACAAAGGGAAAGTGAGGAAAATAAGCTGAGTGGGTGCATTTCTCTGGGTTTTTTTGAGGTTTGATAGCAATGGAGGTGGTAAAAAGATGAGTGAGACTGCAAGCATGAAATTCACTAAGAGTGAGACTGCAAAGACTTGCAAGCTAGAACAGCTGAACTAAACATAAACGCTTGTATATAGCAGACATATGTAATCATTTGCTTGTATGCAGCGCTCACATATAATTTGACTCACATAAGTGAACAGATAATGCAGGACTATCTACACAGTAAAGTACACAAAAATCCATGCTCAAAAAAAAAATTACTAATATGAAGAATAAAATAAACCTGCTTACCAAAATGTGGAACATATCTACTTCTAAGAGGGATGGAGTGTCCTCCACTTTAAAGTTTGGTAGAAGAACTACAAAATAAAGGTATCAGTTATGCACATGATATGTATTTTGTTCTTTTGGATTGAACTGCAATATCAGAATCTGATTTTAAAGCCTCTGTAATTTCTGCATTTTCATCAAAAAAATGTCCAAGTCTCTGAACTAAGGAAGTATGTATTTAATTAACTGCTTACCACTTATTTAATTGATTGTACACCTGTTTAGATATTTCCACATGCCAAACCAGCTCACAATTTTAATGACTGTATCTTCAAAGTTCTGAGATAAAAATCTTTGATTTATTTCTCCAGCTTTAATAAAGCACACACAGTGTTAAGGATGAAGTCCACAAATGTACTTAAGTGCTGCAACACTAGATTCCTCACAACCTAACCCAATACAAAAGCCTGTACCACACCTAAGAATCCTATCAAAGAGAAGGCAAGTCAAAGAGTGGGATTCACAAAGGCCACCATGCTAACCTAATCAGTGAGAAACATGGACAATACCAATGTGTTTCAAACTAGCTCTCCCTGAGACAAAAATACCACAAACTAGGCTGCAAGCAGCCTTTTGAAAGTACTAAAAAAGATGAAGTCTCACAAATAAGACAGAGGAATACCTGTTTTGTGGCTTTATCCACCTGTTTAGCACAGAATTTGAGTGATTTTGAACACTGCCCAAAATAGATTGTTAGCCATCTGTAAATATTCCAGATCTGAGTATCTCCAGGCCTGGGTTATCTGGGATAGAGGATTTTTGAGGGACTTCAGTGATACAGGGCTGGGTTAACAGAATTATTGATGTCTTAACTTCAAGCAATGCTCCATGATTTCAGGCAACATTACATAAATTGAAGTTAGCACTGTTGTCCGTAGTCTAACCTTTGCTTCTATGCTGTCTTAATGTGTGTGCCATTTTGCAATAGAAACTTCTGCAACACAAAAGGTAGTAAAGAAAAGGAATAGAATACCTCCTAGAAGACGAATTAGATGTTTCTGAATCAGGACCTGTGGTGATGTTGTTCTCTGAGCAGCTGCAAACTGCACTAATGCTTTAAGGCCACTGTGCTAGAGCGCAAGAGAAAATGGTTGGACAGGAAAAAAGGAGAGATACAATAGTGAAATAAAGCTGTAAAAACATATCTACTTCTACAAACAGAAGACACATTGATAAGTGAATTTAATATGAACTTCCATGTATAAGTAAAAACATTATTCTTCCAAAATGCTCTTTATGTTATCAATCTAAACATTGAGAGCTATCCCTCAACAGAGAATGATCTTGGCGTTAGCAGTTTCAACAGTAAGGTTTTTATATATGTGCCTGTATTTTATATATATATATATATATAAACTTTTTTGTATAAAATGTATTGCATATCTTGCTTGCCCATACCTGTCTATTTTGCAGAGATCCAAATAAAGGCTTGCCCTCTGTTTCCAAGAGGTTTTCTTAAAATTAAACACAGAAAAAATTAAATTGCTTTGTTCTACAGGAACTAACATAACATTTCTGTTAGAATACACTTAGTCCAAGATTAATTTATTCTTACTATATGTACTTCTTTTTAAAGCTCAACTTTATTCTCAAAAGAGAATTCTCTTAAAAAAAAAAAAAAAAATCTATCTTAAATGGTGCTGAATGTTTCCCAGATAAATGGTTATAACAAGCTTTTTAAAAACATTTGGTTTTCAGATCTTGCTCACTAGGGATTTAAAGGAACACTGCTTCACATGAATGATAAGACATTCTACATATTTAGTTGTATTTTCCATTACCCTTATACAATGCTCAAAAACATCAAGGTATGTTTACAGGGATGCTATACAGCCATCTTACCCTAAGATTTGCACTACTGCATTGGACTGTAGTTTAACAAAAATAATTTGAAAACAAAATTCCCAAGCTTGAATACAATTCAGCTTTCTTCCCTGAGTGCATTGGTTCTGGAGGGATCATGAAGACAAAATAAAAATAAGAAATGAAATTAACTCAATTGAGTAAAAAAGTATCAATTTAAATGTTTTTGTGCTTTAGTCACTTTTCAGATATGAATTAGTACACTTCAAAATATTGGAATTTTTTTTTGTTAAGAGATTTTTTTGGTTCGGAGGTTTTTGGTTGGTTTTTTTTTTTTTTTTTTTTTTTTTTTTAATCACCTCTAACAAAAAAAGAAAGTGTTTTAACTTGGCACTTCCACACATCAGTTTAACACATATTGTGCAGTTGCTGAGGAAACAAGGGAAAAAATCAGATCTGTATTTTTAAGTGTCTGGCTTCAGGCAATAAAAGCATTTCATATCCCCTGGGGCAATGGTGCTTTGAACCTCCTCTAGAGACTCCACTAATACAGGTAGCTAAGGTTCCTTGTCTAGACAGCTTGGCTACATGCCCATTAAATGGTTTTAATAATGCATCCTACGACTAGATTCAAAAGCAGTATACTAGAAGCTATGCAGTTTTGCTTTACAATTCCATGGAAGCCTGCTCTACTTGTAAACAAAAATGATACCAAGGAAGTGGTGTGGCCTAGGACAGGTCAGACTGTCACAGTGGTCCCTCTGGTTTTATAATCTTGGCCTAGTAAGGCATCTGAATTTTCTACTTCTGACATATGGCTTTGATATCACATCTGTGATAATAGGTACTTCATTTATACACTTGCTGGCAAACTAATCCCTGACAGCCACCGAGGTCTTTTTTTCAGATATCAAATGAAAACAATCTGCACAGCATTAAGTGCATTAATGTTAATAGAGCTGGATGGCTTCCAGTCCTCTCCCGACACATTTGAAAACTGACAAAATCCAACACTAAAAAGATGCAATCAGTTTTCCTGACTATTCGTGCCTTATCAGAATATTCCCAAGCCTCCTAAAAACTTTTTGAACTCTTGATACTCCAGTTCGGTCAAGTCCACTATAGGTTTAAGGTAGATAGACTACACTTGTACCTCAACAGCTTCATCAAGAAAAAATGGCATACTTGGCAAATCATATTTATGAAGATGTAGTTACAGTCTCAATTCCTTCAGTATGCATTTCAGACTTATCTCTTGCCTCTCTCCCTGCCTGGAAGCCACTACAGATTTATCTACAGCTTCATGTTTATTACACAAACTTTTTTGTGCGTATAGTACAGATATGAAATGAGACTGACTGCTAAAGAGGTACATTATCCCCCAAAATGCAATCATTTTTATGGTAATTATTTTGCCTTCAAAAAGAGATTCATGCCAGAGAATGTTTGTTGGTTTGTTGTTTTTTTTTTCTACCGGGTATCTGCTTAGCAATTTCAGAATACAAAATACCATATTTCTTCTATAAATTCCATGAGAATGCTTTGAGAAGAGAGACAAAAAGAAATAATGAGAGAGGCAGTACTATTTCACAGCTGTTAGATATTTAGCTGTGTAGGAGATGCCTGCAGGTCAATGATCTGTGGAAGCCTGCAGATATTCATTAAACATGCTTAATGTTACAATTAGTAACGTGGAACATGATCACTCCCTGCTCTCTCAGATTGAACTCATGAATGTTCGCATCCCATACCTTATTTTATAAACTACCATCTAACTATATCATCCTATTATTTATATTGTATTATGGATTATCACTCTATTAATATATATGCAATTACACATAATATACACTGTTATACTATTACATATTGCTTATTTATGTAGAACTATTATTATTATTATTTATACAATCAGATTGTATAAAATTATACAATCAAACTACTGTAAGATTTTCAAGTAATGAGAAGGAATAAACCCAAATTACGCTTTACCTATACACTGGATGGTAAAAGCACATGTGCTCCAGGTCATCATAGGAATCCGGTAATCAGCTTCATTTGGAGCAACTTTTAGCCCAACTCTATAAATGGTGGTGGCAAAGAGAATAAGCATCTCCTTGATACTGCTTGAGTATTTGGCTCTGCAAAAGCAAGCCAAGATAATTACAGCCTGAATTATTAATAGTGCTTATTACTTACTGGTCAATCATTAACAAAGTCTAAGTTATTTATGAAAGAATTCCTGAGTACAAAGGCCCTTTGTCTGTACAGAGGAGAAAAAAAAAATATTAGTTTCCAATAGTAAACAAGTACCTTGACATAAACAGGCTCTACCAATTGAGAGATTAATAGCTGCCACGCTGGAAAGAGTCTATTTCTGTATACCATATTGTAATTTGCATTCAAAAAATGCGAACATTTAAATCAAAGTAAAATAAAATGAAAAAAACAAATGTGAGTAAGCAAGTGTAATTTTAAGTGCTGGTGTGAAAATATATCCCATCTCATAAGGCACTAAAAATGGAAAGAACGACATTTTGAATGTGTTTTAAAACACACTTTTTTACCATTTAAGCTCCTTTCAGCTGACATTGGGTTAGTTTATGTAAATGCATTTACATGCAGAAAAGTGCCTAGGCAAAAACATGCACAATTTTAATGGCTTGTGTTTTTTCAAAGTCACACACAGAACTTCATAACAGAAGTATAGGACATTCATATTAATTCTCCAAATCTCTACAGCCAAAACAATTGTACCACGAAGTTTGGAGTTTAGCCAGGCTCATCCTTAAACACTACATTGTTTAAGTGCAAACTATAGAATCTTTCCCATGGAGATCAATTATCAAGAAAGAATGTGATTCACCTTTCTGATGACATACATATCTGCTATTTATAAAAATAAGTGCTTTGCATAACTATGATGTCAATCAGAAGTAGCAGAAGTACAGTACTTATAGCGTGATCTAAAAGGAAGACAGCTGAGTACACTTGAAAAGTATCTATCCATTCATTCTGTTTTAGCGGGTGAGCGCTTTTGCCCACTGGAATAGAAACAGACAACACAGCCCTATTCTTTTGAGTAATGTATATTACATTATTGCATCCAAAACCAAGTGAAATTTATCCCTGAAATAGACACATAGCAGGAAAATTAAGGCAGACAGACATTAAATAACTTGCCTAGCGATACAGTAAGTGACCCAAATCACTGGAATTGTGGATTAGAAGATTCCAGACTCCTAGCTTTTTACCAAGAACATAAGAATTACCAGACTGAATTTGACTAAGAGGTCCATCTAGCCCCGTATAGATGTGATATTCAGTAAATGCTTAAGGAAAAGTATAAGTAAGCCCATATTCAGACCAAACAAATAATATGCCTTTCCTGCAATACAAATCCTGAAGTATACCTAGGTTATTTTAGGGAGAATTAACATAATGCAGAGAGCACTTCCAGTAATACTTACGAGGATTGAACTCCAAAACTAAGGATGGAATGGAATTCCAAAGCAGAGTTCCCCATTCCCTTGCTGGTGAAAGCTGGAAGATTTTGTTTCTCTCCTTCCAGAAAAAAAAATTAGGTCCACATTAAAAAGCAAAGAAGTTGTTACAGCTTTTACAGCAATCTAACAGAAGACAGACTTCTCTTTATTTTAAACTGGTTTGAAAGTAATTGTAAACAGACCTCACCAGCCAGACTGTCTTCTAACCCTCCTCCTTAAATAACATTTTCTACTATTCCCAGAAATATGAGGATTAAAAGGAATGCTTTGCTAGTGAGGAAAAAGAACTTTCCTGCATTATAAGAGTGCAAGGAATATGTTGATTCTCTATACCTCCTGTTTTCTAAACACTCAGACATGTTTTTATTTTGGCCCTTTTAATTTAATTTTTCTCTTTTTTACTACATCACAGTCAATGCAAAAGTTTAATTAACTCTGAGTGTTAGTTGTTGGCTATCCTCTCCAAGTGTACAAAATTTTCTTCTACAGGGAAGATGGAAGGAATTTAATAGAAACCAGAAAATTGGTGAGGGCACTGTGAAATCAAGACATCAGCTCAGAAAGGGCCGTGACTTTATCCCCAGCGTTATTAGATACTGTCTTGATTGACAGCAAAATGTATTCTTTATTTGAAGTTTTCTGTTATTATTAGTTAAAACACGTACTGGCCTATTAGATATGCCACAGAATAGCTTCAAAATTAAGGTAACAAACCTTTAGCATTTTTCACACTGTAGCCTGATATCCTGACTATGATAATCTCCAGCCACCTAGCCAGGGACAGAATTTGAGCTACTGCCTCTGCATCCTCACTGAAAACAGAAATAGAAAGCAGGTTTTACTTTAACACTCAAAGAATCACCTTATCTTTAAAAAGAGAGGACACATTGAGATCAAAACATGTTAACTCAGTATTTGCACAGTTTTGCTGGTTTTGTAAATTTTGAGCAAACAGTACAAAATAAAGTGTTAGGCTAAATACTAGATCTAGGTACTTTCTCATTTGATATCAGCTCCTAAAAATAGCCAATCCAAAAATGCTTTTAAAAAAATAAAAATAAAAAAACCCTGACTGCCAAAACCAGTATGTTTGGCTGAATAGTCAATAAGGAGATATGCAGTCTTTCATCCAGACTTCATTCAGGTCAGCCCAAGTTTTACTTCCAAAAATTTGAAAGGCCAACCAGCCCCAAAGACATTTTAACTTTTTTTAATTAAAGTTTATGCAATTTGGTAATTCACCTGTTTATTTTTTGAGCCTGCAATGGAACGACAGGAATCACAGTATTGCACAGAGATTTGCAAAGTGGACAAAGATACTCTCCATTCTCCAAGTCAAATATCTGTTCAACATGCAGGCGTTGTCGAAAGTTCAGCTGCATGGCTTCGAAGTACCTACAATATTGAAAAGAAAATTACTAGAAAGCGGAATGGCTCAAATGTGACATGAAAACAAATGTTCAAGTAATTAAAAGTGTTATTACCTAGCAAATACCTATCCAAGCCAATAAACAAGTCTTTTCCTTTGATCTATAACTCTTTTATGGGCTTGGATGTGAAAATAAACCAAACCTTTGAGCACATAGATGAACTCATGCAAAAATGCATGGCATACCATTGATGCAGAAATGATGACAACTTTTCCTTACTTTTAAGACCCTTCTAAATTTCATTAACATTTTTACAGACAAGCAGTCCTTAAATTTTCTACTTTTCTCTCACATCATCTTCAACACAATGAAACGTTGTATCTAATATCTCTCATATGCAAATTATTACACTAAGTTTGAAACAGTGATTGTACATATTTTTGCTTAATTTTCGGAAAAACTACTGGTAACATCTTATGAATGAATAATCAGCTATTCATGGCAATGACTGAGCCTCATGACTAGGCAATGAAACTCTAGCCTTCTTTTAACAGGAAGAGAGGATAATTTATATTACAATATCCACTTTAGCTAGGAAACTAAGAAATAACTATGATCTTTTTACAGGTTTCATTATAATTTTGTCCACTCAGTGGATGCAGTAAGCTTTCAAATTTCATTAATGTCTCGGTGGTATTATTAGGAACAGAGAGATCCAACATTCAAATCTTCTTGCCTGGATAGAAGCAACTAAATTGAGTACTACTGTTCAGACTAAGTACGTATGATCTTAAGACAGATATGAAATTATCTAACTTCCGCACTAAGGTAATAATTAGGTGGGGTTTTTTGGTTTGTTGTATTGTTTGGGTTTTTTTGCTTTAAATCATACAATTTAAGGGGAAAAAAAACCCATTTATGCAACAAGAGAAAGTGTGCATGCAGGGGCATCTGCAGAAGTTCTAATGATTACTGAATGTTTAGGAAAGTATTCTGTTACAATCAACAACAACATACATTTATTTTCCCACATTCAAACAACTATGTTTTTTCAAGCAACTCCTCTTCCTCATACATGGCAACTACAAAGATACTCCATTCATTTGAACTCGTACTGTTTTAGAGAGTGTTTTGCAGTATTTTTAGGCTGCACAGATACTCTAGAAAGGTGTGGCAGGCATCGTCTGGAGGAATATTAGTAAGTTAGAATGTCTGTTATGTAATAAATAAAAGACTATACTCAAACCTTCTGTGCCATCCCGTATGAGAAGAGCCTGTTGTCCATTTTAATCCCATTTACCCATACAGCAAGTCATCTTTTCTTAAAAAGAGCAAGGGAACTGAGCTCCAATGTTGCACTACTTAGATCTACGCAGATGTAGATGGATCTGCCAAGAGCAGATGTATTATACTCAAGGAACATACTTCCATACCATTTTAAGTGTGTGTACCTATTTATTCTGTACTGATGTTTTATTGTAAAAAAAAAAAAAAAAATATATATATACACACACATATAGAAAAGTAAATGATAAGCACTAGAAGTTTAGTCAGATTTTTTTAAAGTAAAATGGCACAAGTACAAACAACAAATCTCAAGAGATTGTTTGTATCATACAACAATATAAAGTAGCTTCCAATTGCATGACCCAACTCTCTTTATCTGTTGATAATACTTCAGTGGGATTATGTCTATTACTATTTCACACCATTTATCTTGTTTAGACTTGCCAGACCTATGTGGAATCAAATGCAAGAAAACATTAGCTTTGCTCTCTGTAATGCTACAAATGTAGCTGCAACCAGTATGACTATATTCTGCAAGCTAACTAACTTGGTCTTTTAATATTTCAGGTTGCATTCTAATCCAACACACTTGGTCTAAACTGTGGACTCCCCCAAAAACCAGAAATCTAGTGAAGTATTTAACCACTGTATCAGTTCTTCCCTCTTACTTTTCATTACGAGTTTGTTCACCGAAAGAAATATTGGTAGTTTTAACCATTCATATTCTATTCTAAATGCCAGATTCTCATCTAAAGGCTCACTGGAATAAATCAGCTTCACCCTTTAAGTACTGACCTGCTGACAGACTTTCAGAGTCAAAGTACTGTTGCTATAGAATGCTCACCTGGAAGATTTCTACTGGTACTCATTGGACTGCTAAAAATAAACCTACCAGATATGGTTTCTTATTCTTGAGCAATTTTACCCCACTAGTTTTATATGCATAAATTAGTAACTCCTTAGAGATTCTTCTCTGGGTCATAGAAGGCACTAAAAACTTTTGATGACGATTTTCTTCACCAGGTCAAAACTTCTCTTGTGCCATATTTCATTTTTAGATGAGTACAAATAGTTTTGACTCCTTAATTAAATATCCACTTACTGTACTGTGTTTTCAGTGTGCACTTAGATGTTTTGGAAAATAGATTAATACTAAAAACAAACAAACAAACAAACAAAAACCCCAAAACCAAAAAACCATTAAAAGGCTGCAAAGACACATGCTTACTTCTGCCAGCAGGCTGCATGCATCACATGACCACAGCTTCCTGTGTGGGTCCCACAGGGTAAGTCAGGGTGCATGAAGAGAGGGTCTAGTGTATCTAGAAAGACACAGCAGAAAGAAATTATTGGAAGAATAATAATGTAACTTCCCATCAGTATGAACAGAGATGAACAACAGTATACACAGAACAAAAGCCTTCAGATTTTGTTTTCCCACAGTTCACACAGTCACGTTAAAATCCCATTAGGCTCGCTTTTCCAGACCAATACTCCAGCGGAGTAATCACAAGACAGAGCCCACTGAAACTACTGATGGCTTTCCACTAAATATGAAGAAAAAGACAACAAAATCCAAAAGCAATATTAAACAGGTTAAAAAAGAAAAAAAACCCAAAAGGGTTCTTCAGTACTGGACTAGCTCTGTGGTTGGATTCACTATCACTCAAGTTTTTAATGTATTTGTTATTGTATTTTTAAATGAAAAAAAAATGAAACTACTGAAGACAAGACAGATTAGGCATTTCTCCAACAAATCCCATATGTTTTCAAACCACTGACATGAACAGCACTGCTGAATAACAAAGTAAAAGCTATCTTTCATTAATCTTGCATAATTCTCAGCAGCAAAAATGTTATGAGAATGTAATGGTGTCTTTGTGCTGCATATGCACTCAAAGTGAGATTCCATTTTCCCCTTAAAGATACATAAATAATACTGACTGAACAACAGCAGTCCTCCAAATCTCATGTGGTGGACTGTTTATGATTTCTGAACAGATTCACCTGAATTTGACAAAATGAAAAAGGAAAAGAGGGGGAAGGGGAAAGGAAAAGAGGGGGAAGGGGAAAGGAAAAGAGGGGGAAGGGGAGGAAGAAAAGAGGGGGAAGGGGAAAGGAAAAAAGAGGGGGAAGGGGAAAGGGGAAAGGAAAAGAGGGGGAAGGGGAAAGGAAAAGAGGGGGAAGGGGAAAGGAAAAGAGGGGGAAGGGGAAAGGAAAAGAGGGGGAAGGGGAAAGGAAAAAGAAGGGGGAAGGGGAAAGGAAAAAGAGGGGGAAGGGGAAAGGAAAAGAGGGGGAAGGGAAGGAAAGAGGGGGAAGGGGAAAGGAAAAGAGGGGGAAGGGGAAAGGAAAAGAGGGGGAAGGGGAAGGAAAAGAGGGAAGGGGAAAGGGGGAAGGGGAAAGGAAAAGAGGGGGAAGGGGAAAGGAAAAGAGGGGGAAGGGGAAAGGAAAAGAGGGGGAAGGGGAAAGGAAAAGAGGGGGAAGGGGAAAGGAAAAGAGGGGGAAGGGGAAAGGAAAAGAGGGGGAAGGGGAAAGGAAAGACAAAAAAACTTAACACCCAAATTGCACTGAAAAAAACAATTCTATTTGACAGAAGCTGAAGCTGCTCTAAATCAAATGGAGAATGAAATAAGAAAGGGAACCTCAGTATAACATTCATTTGCCACTATCTGCACTTCTGCTGTGGGAACAAGCATTTTTCCGCTTAATTAGATCTTCAAAGAAAAAAAGCTCTTGCAGGCTTGCTTCTAACTGATGAGCTGCAGAGAACCATGCAGTAGAGAGTAAGTGCTATAAGTAATACCCAGAAGTGGCTTTAGGAAAAGGAACTTCATTCCCTTCTTTTTTCAATTATTTCAATAGCCCAACATATCACTGCAGAAAGCTTACAAGTGTATCTGACTACCAGAGCACGGGATTTCATTTGTACTTCAGAGCACCACAAAAGAAAGAAAAAAAAAAAATTATGCAATTAGTATATGGCCTAGATAAAAATTCTATACAGCTGGCTCAAAATTGCCAGTATCAGTAGTTCACTGTTAAAAAGAAAAATGGATCAAACAGGATTCTGTAGGAGTCTGTCCCTAGGACTATTCAGTATTTGTTAATGACCCAGAAGAGGAAACACAAAGCATCTTATTAAGTGAAACAACTTGGTAAAGGTTTGCAAGCATGATAGAGAACAGGGTAATACACTGGAGAAAGAAGAAACAATGCTTAACTTCCCTTTGCTTTAGAATTCTATTTGATAACATTCAGGAGTGTACTTCTAAACTGAAGCAGGAATAATGAACTGCACAAACGCAGAATTTAGAGCTATTTCCTAGACAGTAGTGTCATTTAAAAAATAGGACATAGGATTCATTTTGCTTTATGAGCTGACCACAAATCAACAATACCTTGTTATAAAACAGCAAAAAACATATTTGAAAATAAGCAGGAATTTAAAATACAAGTTGTAACATCCTTGCCATGCAAAGGCAAGAAACTAGAAAACATCTTGAAAGCACTTAGACCTCCAATTTTATTATCTTTCAACACTGCATCCTTATTCCTCATATATTACTTAGCTTGAATAAGCAGGATTTGAAAAAATGATTGACTCAGCTTTATAGTAAGACATGGGCAGATACATAGAGAATGTATATTAATTAATAAATATTTAATAGATAACAGTTATTTAAATTTTTATTTGTCTTAAAATAAATGTAATTCAATTTACAGGGAAAAAAATTATCACTTCTAACTTTGTAGTGGTTTAAGCCCAGCCAGCAACTAAGCACCACACAGCCACTCGCTCACTCCCTGCCCGCTCCTACCTCAGTGGGGTAGGGGAGAAAATGAGGGAGGGGGGAAAGTAAAACTTGTGGGTTGAGATAAAGACAGTTTAGTAGGATGGAAAAGGAAGGGAAAATACTATTACTAATAAAAAAAATACACAAAACAAGTGATGCACAATACCATTGCTCACCACCCACTGACCAATGCCCAGCCAATCCCCAAGCCACAGTGCCCTCCCCGCCAACTCTCCCCAGTTTATATACTGGGCATGACATAATATGGTATGGAACACCCTTTTGGCTCCTTTACTGGGCATGATGTCATATGGCATGGAATACCCCTTTGGCTCCCTTGGGTCAGTTGTCCCAGCTGTTTCCCTTCGCAGTCTCTTGTGCACTCCCAGCCTCCGCTGGCAGGGCAGTATGAGAAGCTGAAATGTCCTTGTCTTAGTATAAACACTGCTTAGCAACAACTAAAACATCAGTGTGTTACCAACATTATTCTCATCCTAAATCCAAAACACAGCACTATACCAGCTACTAAGAAGAAAATTAACTTTATTCCAGCTGAAACCAGGACAAACTTTTAATTATTATTTAATATTATAATGTGCTTGAATCAAACTAGTAGTTTTATGATGAGATGTATATCCACCTTGGGGTTATTTCACCTAAACAACATTTGCTTAGATTGGTATGAAAAGCAGGACAGAGCCAAAACTTCTAATACACACGAGAATAAATTAGCTTACTTTCTCCTTACCCATAAAACCAGTTATCCTGGTCAAAGAATCAAGGTGGCTTACCAAGTTCCTTTCCTGACAAATCCATTTTTGACATTTCTTACTGCTTTATTGTCCATCTTTATTTTTTATATTATCTTATTAATTAACAATAATTACTATCATCCAACATGTTTCTCAGCATCCAGGCTGGACAGAATTTTTAGTACTTTCTCATTTCACTTCTGGTTTTTTGTGTTTTTAGACAAATACTTGTTCGCCCTTATTAACCTTCTGAGATCTCAACCGTCTTCTAAGCATTTTAAAAAATAATTAAAGATTATACTGAAGACAATGGTTCTGATAGTACCTTCAACATTACTTTAATAATTGCCAAGGTGAATACACTGAAGTTATCCAGATATTGTTTCAACTTTTCTTATCCTATTCTGGACTGTATGTCTCCCGTTAAAATTAACAGCCATCAAGCATCTGATCTTGAATTGTTATTAATTTTCTTTTTCAAAAAGAGAGCAAAAAAAGTCAGTGAGTACTGAAGCTTTCCCTTTTCCTTCTATTTATTTTCTTTCTTTCCCTTAAGAGACCAGAATCTCTCTCATGTTTAATCAACAGTTACTTACAAAAAAATTCTGGTTGGTCTTTGTGTTTCCTGCTACCAATATGCTATTATGCAACTCTATCTCTTGTGTTTGTATTATGCTCTTGTATTCTTTTGTTTGTTTGTTTGTTTTCATTCATCAGATGATATCATATGATCCTTGCTTACACTTTTCAATTTTTTTATGTTGCTGGTTCTATTACTTCCTGGACATGGCAAAAAAAAACCCCACCACCAAACCCTTCTAAGGCTGCCATACTGGCCTCTGATAACATTAATGTATTTCCTCCATACTGGGAAAGTTTGCTGCTGTACTTGAATAAACAGGAACTGTTAACATTCTTGGATTTTTTTTTCCCAGAGTGACCACTCCTACCAAACCTCTAACTTTTGTAAAATCTTCTTGTGAGATTAAAGCGTTTTCTGATTTCCCAGGGACAAATCACAATCTTCACATACACTTCTCATTTTTAAGTTTTAAAGCATGGATTTTAGAACAATTTAAAATTTTTCACTTTCTTTTTATTAAGTAGGGTAAGCCATTTAGCAATCCAACTGAATACAGGGTTTAATTAGGTTCAAAGGGTATAAGCTTGAGGTACAGAACTGCTTATAGTCTAAAAGAAGAAAAATTGCGTACCCCCTGAGAGTTCAAGAATTCTGCTCCTATTCTGAGTTAAGGCAGTTGACTTCTGGACACAGGCAGATAACACCATGGCAGCACTTTCCAACTTTACTTCCTGCTCCTCCTGACAAAGAATACAGGTCAGAACTTCTTTCTCAGCAACAGATGGACCTCGTTTGGGACCCAAAGCAATTTTGGAGTAATCAATTGCTGAAGACATGCTGTAAGACCATAAGTGACACAGATATAAGATAATCAGAAGGCTTTTTCTAAACAAACCTATTCTTCCAGGCATCTAAAAATGTCATACACTACTAACATTTCTGGTTTTATACCAAAGTGCTTTACAAAACCAAATGACAACCAAACAATAAACAAACACCTCAATCCTCACTAAAATGCAGTATTCTTTAAAAATAAAAAGTGGAAGCCAGCTAAGATAGAATAACACAATGAAATTGATTCAGACAGCAGGAAATTCAAGAAGCTGTATTCAATGTAGATTGGATTAAATATATTTTAATCTTACAGACACACTAAAACTGTTTACCATTCTTGAAGAAAACTTACTGAAAATGAATGCCAGTACCTTAATTCAGTGCTTTGTGACACAATAAGCTTCCATGTATTTTTTAAATATTCCATATTCCAGAGTCCAACAATAATTTATAGAACAAGATTTATCAAAGATCAAAGCACACAGAAGTGATCTGTACTTTTCCAGCAGATATCTCTATTTTCCTGATTAGTTTTGTCCAACCCCAATTAAACCAAAATTGTGAGCTGTATTAGGCATACTATATTATTGAGGCATCTCTAGAACAGGAGCAATCCATACCAACAAAATTATAACCAATAGAAACCAAACATCTTCAGTATCAAATTAGATTTTAAAAACTAATGAACAGAAATATCAGCAACTTGAGCTACATGAAGCATATTTTCTTCACTGCAATTTAACCTTAAGGCGTATTGGCTTTCAGATTCTTTCCAAATTAAATACTGAAATTTTCATATAAGGTAGACAGTCACCTCCAAAATCAGTGTTGTCAACTCAGCAGCTTTCTAATGACATTTTTTCAAATGTTAAGCAATATAAGTATCCACCATTTGAAGAAATAATTACTTTTCTTATCGTTTATCTCATGCTGCTCTACAAAGAGAGTCCTTACATTAGCATACACATGCTAGTTTACATATAATTCTGTAAAAGAAGATGACTTAAAATTAAATAAAGACACAAATTTACTGAGTGGGATGACATAATCTGTCCCTTCAATGTACTTTCAAAATTTTTATGTAGCATAATGAACTTATGTAGCAGGTAATGAACTCTTCCCACCAGGAGTCTGGATGTCTGGTTTTTCTTACCTTTCTTCCTCCATAATAGCATCTTCTTTCCCCTGTGCCTCCAGTGTGTTTTCGTACAGGAGCTTATGGGTTTCAATGAAATTCCTCTGCAGTGCAGACATCTGGGCCATTATCTTCTGACGATGCAACCTAGCTGCTTCTGCCTTTCTCTTCCGCTCAGCTTTCTCTTTATCCTGAGTGCTCTGTGTCTTACAATAAAAGAGAATAAAGAAATCACAGGCAATAGAGAACATAAAAAAAAAATGAGAAGAATCTTTCCCCAACTATATGCATTCTAACCACTGACATTAAATTCCTTAACTGACAACACTTTAACGATTAAAAAAAAAAAAAAAAAAAAAGGGTAACTGCTGTCTGAAAAATGTCAAACTAAAAACTTAAATGTTGACTAGGTTCATTAACCTAGTCAGTAGAAAGAGATTTTGAGGGATCCACAAAAGGTCACTAGTACAATCCCTTGCCCAAAGACAGGATCAATAATATCTGATCCATTTTAATTAGGCGCTTGTCTGTTCTTAGGAAACTTTAGTGAGCTGAACATAACAAGCCTCCTCCAGTGTTCTGTTATTCTCCCCATATTCTCCCTACTGACTCTTCAGTATCTCCCTCACAGGAATTTAAGAAAATTTTATTTTGAACTATCTATGGACAACACAGCAAATAGATTGTTCCTACATTTTTGTGGCAGCATTTTATGCATCTGAGGTTGTATTTTCCCCCATTCTTCTTTATTGTAGACTGGAAAACTATTCTTCTTCCAGTATTTCCTCATCTATCATGTTTTCCAAACCTATAAACTAAGTATTTATATGCTTTGGAAATGTAGAATTCAAAAAACACAGGTAGACTTAATTAAAACGTATAAAATCTAATTCCTCTTACTCAATTACTTAAGGCACAAATTCAACATTATACACATTACTTCCATCACAATACCATTATTTTTTGAGGAAATGAAACAAGAACAAATTGCTCCACAAGCAGTGGGAACTGCAAGAGTCTCATTTCTTGCTGACTTTTGTATTTTGTTCCCTTACCTTACCAGATATCATATGACACCTTTCTCAAAAAAGAAAAACAGCATATGCTGTGGTAAGTTGAGCTATGCATGCAATGACTAGCCAAGAGATTGTCTGACAACAAGCTGTTGCCAAACAGAATGCATAAGAGCAAACTGGCCTGTCTTTGCACATTGTCTAAGGGTAATCAGATTCTTCTTTTCTATTCAACTGCCAATTTAAAAAAAAACAAAAAAAAAACAAAAAAAACCACCCCCCCCCCCATACTCATAGGACTGCAGTAATCTTTGAAATCTCCATTTCACTGTGTCATTTGACCACTGGATTCAAAACTTATTTTGAGGGAAGAGGGTAGAGACTGATACACAGACAGAATAATCATCTAAGCCTGATGTCTTTATACAATCAAGGCAAAGCAGATTAACCTCTTGGTAGGTCACGTAAATTACAAGACATAATTTTAAGTGGATTTGTATTCCTAAATATTGCACAATGACAACATAATAGAAAAGATGGTCAAATCATAAAGATAAGAACTGGAGAAATGAACACAAATTACTTCTTCACCCCCCTCAGTTTTTTCACTTAACTTGGAAGTGCAACCAAAACCACATTAGCCGCTGGTAATTCCTTGAAACATGCTTAGCATAAATTTCATTTATTGAAAATATTAATCTTGGAAACTAAATCCTATTTGTAGGCAATATATCAGAAATTAATATTTTAAAAAATATCAATTTAGGTAACAATAAATTTAGGCACCTTTTTGAAAACAGACATTCAAAACATTAAATACAAGGCTTCCATTGAACTTTTTTTTATTATTACCTCATCACCTTTTGTAGCTTCTGAGCCTGATGTAGCTGTTACTGTTGTCAAACTAGATTTTTCTCTCAATCTTTTCACTGTGTCAAACATCTAGGAATAGAGACTTAGATGTTAAAAATAAAATGCAATTTGGCTCTTATTACAATATAGACAGGATTAAAGCTCTTGATATTTAGTTTCATGTTATTCTGAGATTTTCAAATGGATGAAACCAACTGCCATACTCCTAAAATAACAAACACATCTAACTGTGACCGTATGTGCACTCCTGTAACACTGCTGTGTCTGTATCCTAAACCTGACAAGCACTGCTCAGTATGAAGGAAAGTAAAATCCTTCCAAATTTTCCAGTCTTCTAGCACTAATACTGCTAAGCAGCTAAAGCATCTGTACATCAGAAGAGTGGACAGAAACTGCTAGCTTATGTCAGGTAGGTGAGATGTGGATCATCCCATGGAAATAGTCACTAAAATAATGCAAAAACCTATACATCTGCAACAGAAAGCTTTCCAGCACATGCCAAATTAGTTAAAACTGAGCCTTCAATTTTCATTTACTACTTTCTCCAGCTATCTCTACTTTAATAAGTATCCTGAAGTTTTAATAATATGAAATATTCTACGTTTACTATACATATCATTACGAAGTTAAATATACATTTTAAAGTACATTTTTACTTTTGCCCTTAGAATTTTAGAAGACTATCTTCTCAAAAAAAAAAAAAAAAAAAATCTTTCAAACCTGCCTCCCTAATGTACCAGCATAGTCAATTTTAATAGCTGAGGATAGTATTGGAACCCTACTATGGATTCTTACCCTCTTTTCCAAGAGCACTGTCTTCTATGTTTGCCACCTAAAACAAGAAGCCCAAATGGAACAGGACAGTAGTATTCCTGCTAAGCAGGAGCCACAGCCTCCTATGTTAGAGAAAGCGTCACAGCTCTAGAAGTTTTTCCCATCTCTTACTGGGTAATGGCAGTGAGTTGGATGGAAAAATTCCACAGGTCAAATGTACAATGTGGGCATTAGTCAGATCCATATGACTCAAGTCTTAATACAAGCAGCCTCTAAAATGCTTTCCCGATTAATAAACTTTTGCTTATCACTTGTTGTTATTTTGCAACAGAAATGTGAGGAATAAAGTTTAAGTATAAAAATGGCATTACTGGAAAGAGTTATCAAAGCAAAAATTGACCGAATACTTGAAAGCAGCAATAGCAAGTACAATGACTTGTAAGCATTAACGCAATATTCAAGAAACAATCTTGCCTGGGGGGCGGGGTGGGGGGAAATGTTCCAGCAGGTTAAGCTTCTCAAGAAATCCTTGCAGCTGTAAACACTGGATTATATACAGGAACCATAACATCCTTCAGAAAAGCTTTCTAAATTACTAAAATCGGATCATACTTATCTCTCCCTTGTATACCTGCAGTATCCAATTGATTGTGTCCTTCTGTGCCTCTAACTGAGGAACTCTCTTTATTTTTTCCAAAAGCATTAACACATTCACAGCATTCAAGGCTGAGCTTCCCATTCCTTTACAAAGAAAAGAAAAATAGAAAAGCATGGGTCTTCAGGGGAAAAAAACCTCAATATTTTAATGCACATTTTTAGAATTGAGACAAATATATTACAATTTTTTTTTTTAATTGAGAAGTGATTTTAAAAGAGTCTGCTTACAAAAATACTGATTATTTTTGCATCCTTTGTGTATAAACGGGGCTTTGGTTTTTCTGGTTATGCAAAACTAAAGCTGGTAAATAATTCTCTAACATCTCAATTGTAATTACTTTTAGTGTATTCTTATAGTTGACATAAGCTTCTTCAACAGAAATATGTTCAGTGTGATAATACTTCTCCTTGCTCAAAAATAAGAAAAAAAGTAAAAATAAAAAATATGTGAACTGGGAGTGTTTTTCAAACTCAGTGATGCCTCTTTACCCAACACTTGAAAAACTAAATAAACACAGTTCAGCAGCTTTATATATTTATTTATTAATGTAGGAGATATTTAAAAGACATGTAGATGTGGTGCTCTAGGGACATGGCTGTGGTGGACTTCGACTCGATCTTAAATGTCTTTTCCAACCTAAACAATTCTATGATTTTACTTCACAATTCTTATCTCCGTTTCATCTCTTGAGTGACAATTATGTTTAGTTTGATAATGGATTTTTCTTCATTTATTCTTACACAGTGAAGCAGAAACTCTAGATAAGATGGAAGATTATTTAGAAAATGTAGATCCCAACTCCCACTCACTAGTCTTGAATGTAAGATTAGGAAGTGCTCTGTAGAAATTTGGAAAAGTAAAGAAAAAGAAAAAAAGCACAATTCATAACCACTAAGTTTTGCTTCTATTATCACTACCATTGTAAAAGACTTTTGCAGGTAAATCAGTAATTGTACCGCTCAGGAGTACAAAAGATGGAGACAGTTTACTTAAATCCACTGTCATTTTTCAAGGAGTTCTTAGTTTCCACTTCAATAATAATCTTGCGAAGGAAGAACCATTTTCAGTTATTTAACACTAGTATTAATTTTCTATTTCTTTCTTAGGAAGAGAAGCACATCTCCTCTTCGACATACCTGGCAACTGGGAACAAAGGAAGCTAGTCCAAACCCGGTTTCTTGATTATTTAAATTAAAAAAAAAAACAACAAAAAAAATTTAGCAGGTTTTAATTCTATAGCAAAAAGTAAATCCTTTCTGATTAAAATCACTGAATGCTTTCTTGTAGTTTATTTTTGTCCTTATAAAATCAAGTTAGTCTAATTTACTCTGCCTTTTTAAAGAAAATTAAACATACGTGTTGCTTTATGATAAAAATCGAAGGTTACTTCTTCTTCTGGAGACCTCTGTAACTGCTGCTTCTCTTCTAGTAACCCTAAAGAAAGGAGATGAAGCACCTAAAAAAGAGAAAAATAGTAATTCTCATTCACTGTTGGGGGTCTGGGAAACTGGCATATAAAGTAAGGATGTTTAATATAGTTCTGTACTGTATGCTGATTATATCCATGATAAAACACAGAAATGAGAAAAAGTGCAGAGATCACACATGGAAAGTGAAATAACAATGCACAATATAACTTTCCTGCATATTACTTGCACTAAAATTAATAAACTTTCACACACTTTACATTGGTAACATGAATCTTGTCATTTTGCTGATACAAATCTATGAATATTTGATTAATTCCATAATCCAAAGACTACCAGGTAAGGCAAGGCAATTAAATAATCTATGCACTCTAATTAACAAAACTGATTAATTCAACCAGTAAATTCAGGTCCTAAACCTATAAATATTAAAATAAATGAAACAAAAACCACCAAACTTCAACAATGTCAGTAATTCTTTTTTTATAAAGCATAAAGTCACTGTGGTAAAATGAAATGTTTAATAAATACGAAGTTATATTACTTCATGACTGAGGCACTAAAGACATTTACGTATTTGGAGACTTTGCAGCTTACAAGATGAAGCAACTCCAATTTCTTTAAGATGATCAGAGTTACTTATTTGCACATGAAGTTTCAAGAAAAAGATGAGGCAAGGAGAATTACGTCTTGAAACAGCTTCAGGGATGAGGCAACACAGGGGCCAAAGCAAAATAAAACATTGAAGAATATTCCCAGTATAATACTATTGTTTCACATTTCCATTTTACAGTGGAGATAAATAATTAGAACTACTTTGTTGATAAGATTTATAACTACAGGTTTGGAGACAAAAAGTAAATTCTTATCATTCAGAGTTAATCTTTACATATTTTGATCTTATCATAAGCAGTTAACATGGTCAACACAGGAATGACCATAGGAAGACCAAAGCTAACCATACCATTTGGATCATAGCTTCAGTCCACAAGTGGGTTTCCAGTTCTACTGCTCTCTGAAGAATGGTCCGTAGTATGTGCATCATAACATCACAGTTCAGAATCCTCACCACATTGCTGAATGCAGGACTGAAGTCTGGAGGAGGTGGTGGTGGCAATGCTAGAAAATGGAGATGTGCAAATATATTAACGACCCGGCATCTCATCAAAGATTGCAGGCAAGAAGTAGAGAGCACAAACATACTCATTCCAGTGAAAGGACAACTGGACCTTTAAATTAATAAAACCATGCTCAAACACAATTGTTCACCTAAGTCAGCTTGTATCTTTAGCAAAACTAAGTATTTGTACTGAATTCTTATATAAAACACATGCAAACTAAGGTAAACAATCTATCTGTCCTGGTTTCAGCTGGGATAGAGTTGATTGTCTTCCTAGTAGCTGGTATAGTGTTATGTTTTGAGTTCAGTATGAGAAGAATGTTGATAACACTCATGTTTTCAGTTGTTGCTAAGTAGTGTTTAGTCGAAAGTCAAGGATTTTTCAGGTTCTCATGCCCAGCCAGCGAGAAAGCTGGAGGGGCACAAGAAGTTGTGACGGGACGCAGCCAGGGCAGCTGACCCAAACTGGCCAACGGGGTATTCCATACCATGTGACATCACATCTAGTATAGAAACTGGGGGGAGTGGGGGCTGGGGATCGCCGCTTGGGGATTAACTGGGTGTCTGATCGGCAGGTGGTGAGCAATTGCACTCTGCATCATTTGTATATTCCAATCCTTTTATTATTACTGCTGTCATTTTATTAGTGTTATCATTATTACTTTCTTCTTTTCTGTTCTATTAAACCATTCTTATCTCAACACACGAGTTTTACTCCTTTTCCCAATTTTCTCCCCCATCCCACTGGGCGGGGGGGAAGTGAGTGAGCGGCTGCATGGTGCTTAGTTGCTGGCTGGGGTTAAACCACAACACAATCACAAGTACTTAGTTGTATCTGTAAATGCAAATCTTTAATACTTTGCACCGCCTTATCATTTATGTATCACTAATAAACAGTGTTTGAGTTTTGCATCAGATATAAAGTTTTCAAGTAGTTAAACAAGAGTGAGTAGTGGATCTTCCAGAGCGTGGTGTCTCATGTCACAGTGTCCCATGCCTAATATGGCCAGAGCTCTAAATTCTTCCTGCTACTGGGGCATTCTGATCATTTCTAGTTACGTACGTTTTCTGAGCTAATATTGAAACTGGGTGATGTGGTGTCTCACCCAGAAGCCACCTGGTATCTTGGCACCTACTAACAGCAGCTCAGCTAACGCCACAGCCTTTCCCTACCTGAAAGCATTGACTTAAGTTGTCTTTTGGTACATGGATGCCTATTTTGAGAAAACTTCTATGAATGCAGTGTCTCTGAAACCATCAATCTTTTGACAATTTAGACTGAATGAACTATAAAAAGTTACTGACAAAGGCAACACACCCGCCTTAAAAGCATACCCACAAAGTATTTGCAACAAAATTGGTAGCCTCAGGGGAATACACATCAACATAAACACTTATCTTTGTATTTTGGAACTGTATTGTCTGATTACAGGAATGTGAGTTTCTGACAATTACATCTAAATATCTGCATTTTTTAAAAGTTCCACAAAATAAACGTCCCTGCTAAAGTTGCTAAAGTGAATGGGACGGGGGGGGTATAAAAATTAAGAAGGAAAATCTGTCAACTGTAAACAGTGGAGGAAGAAACCAAAAGTAATCCAAAAATATTTTTTCCTCATTGTTTTCCAGCTGTCAATCTTCTGAGTTACTTAGAACTGAAGGAAATTAAGTTTTTTCAAAGAGAATGTGATTTCCGATTTAACTGTGTCCCTCCTAAATGACAATGCCAGTTTATTCTTTTTCACTTCCACAGTTTTTCAATTGAAAGGAACCCAAAGCAAATAAAATTTACTCAGAATTGATTTTAACCATCTTGGGTATTAAATGCTATATGCCCCTGATTGTGCACAAAAGTCAAAATACACTTTAGAGTAGGAAGTAAAGATTAAGGTATTGAACTGGAAGGGCATTCTGGGAAGAGAAAAATAACCATATCTGTTGCAACTCACAAAAGCAGGTGATAGTTTATTTTATTAAATTGTTCATTATACTTATTTGTTCAGCTTACAAAGGCTTCCTCAAATCAACTCAATTAATGCTCGTGACTTGAACAGGTAAAAGTAAACTCAAAAGGGAATTAACATTTGTGTTACAATAGAAACATGGAGGATTATTGTTATATGCATTTGCAGCTTCTAAAAAAGAAAATTTTGATTTATAAAACTTAAGTCTCAAGCAACTTACAGAATGGATATGAGCACTAGTTCCTGCAGCAACCTTCTCTACATGGCATTATTATGTCTCAACATTGTGCTAGAGAAACTACTCACAAAAAATAAAACTTCTGCCTCCTAGTTACTCCACCATAAAAAAACTCTACATCGTTCATTTTGTCAATGGCTACTATGCCATGTTTATTTGTCTACATGGAAATTAAACTAAACATTCCCAAACTCCTATCTTTGTGTTAAAAAAGGGGAAAAAAGATAAATTCCTGGTGCTAATTAATTACAATTACTACAAATCACAACAAATTTAATATGAACTCAACTATCCACGATTAAGTCACAAGACATCTCCCAAAGCTCATTTTATATGTACAACTACATACGCTACTGAATTATCACATTTGTCAAGTCATCCATTTCAAATTTTTACCTTCATCTCTGTTTTCTTGTTTTCTTCTTTTCTTTTGTGTGTGTTCAGCCTATGGAAAAAGTAGCGTTGTTCTATCAGCATTTCTACAGAAGTATGCAATGAAACAATGAGAAGGCCTAAGCTAGAAACATGGCATGATACATAGTCAATACTTGGTCATGTAACCAGAATCTTGTCTGAAATCTGTTTAACAATATTGCATTTTGCATTTCAATTTGTAGTAGAGATGCATAATTGGACATACTTTCTTCCTCAATAAGAGTTATAAAAGCAAATTTTGGGGCTTTCCAATTCAACCATAATTCTTATCATATTTTGTTCTTAGCATGAACAGTTAACAGAGGTAATATAGAAGTCACAATAGGAAAAATACTAATGCAAACCATACTACATCAATTTGTATTAACAATCTTAACTTCATTAGAAGTTTAGTTTTGAAGTTAGCTGCATATATTCTTTACTGAATCAGTTTCTTTAGGTTCCATTAATTTCTTTGATTCGGCAAAATTCTTTCGACATTGGTAAGTGTGTACTATTTTTTAACCTTTGAGAGTGAACCTTACACTGCTTACCTTGCTGTGCTGGGTCTTAGTATAGTGATAAAAGAACATATTGAACTCCTTCAAGCATTCATCTTTCAGTTCATAAACTCCATGGCCAGACACACCCGGTTTCCTTACAGAGAAATATTTCATGAAATACAGATTAATAATGTATGTTCAGCACATCTTTGAATGTAAACAGTCCAGTAACACAATTCATTTTCTAAGGAAAAGCTAATAAGAAGTGCCACAGAGATGGTTGCTTCATTAACTTATGAGGAGCATAGAGTGAGTACAGTTATCAGTCTTTAATTTTCAAGACTGTTTACTACTATAAATCCTACCCAGCAGTCTATACCATCTACAGCACACCATATAGCTTCTGACAGGTATTTTTAACTTTATGGCTTAGAATTTCAGACACTGGATGTTACTGTATAAAATTCATTACTTTCTTTAACCAAGGTACAAAACAAGTAATACAAACAGCTACTTTCCAACCTCCCATAAAATTCCCAAAGCAAAATTCCTAGGTACACCTATAGTTGCCCTCGATTAAACATAAACAAGCGAGCCACATGAAATTTAAAATAAGGCATACTGAAAAAATTACAAGACATTTTTGTGGCAAAAATAGCAGACATTTAAACTACTTTTTCTCAACTGCTACAATTGATTGTTCTATATTTGCATATATATGTGTGTGTGTGTGTGTGAGTTAAAAAAAATTAACTCCCATCAGAAAGTTACAGCAAATTAGCAACTAAATAACATCTAAACCAGTGATTAGGTGGTGATTGTCAAAGGTACAATGAGTTGTTAAAGTTCCCAACCATCTCTGAAATAAAATGAATTTTCGAAGATTTTCCCACTGGGACTTGAGATTACTGAACTCCTGAGACTCCTCAAACTGAATCTGAAGAAAGAATGGGACAAAAGGAGAGAAGCAGCACCTTCAGATATTCCATACACTTTTCTTTCCTATGCATATTTGAAAGCATATATATTTCAAGACAGCAAAACATTAGCTGAACAGAGACTGTGCAGTGCAGCTTGTTTACCCCATATAATTGAAGACATCTTATTTCACATTCAAGCTACTTAGAAAACAATATTAAGAACTTACTTAAATGTAGCCACTTTATCAATTACGTTCTCCAAGCCAGTTTCATTGTTCTCCTGGTAAAAAATTTAGTTTGGGATAAATATAATGATTCAAATATCTTCAGTATTATGCTAGGTGTAACAAAAATAGACATACAGATTTAGATCAGTTCCCCAATTCGTGAATTAATATATTTTGCTCACTGTTATTCAGAAAGCAGATATTCATAACTGACAAGTTACAAGGAAGTACCAAAGGCAGATAATACTTTCATTTAATCACGTAAAATTTTATTTATAATAGAGCCAATCTCCAGAAACAGAGCAGTGCCTTACCCAACCTCAATGGAGGGAAAAATAAGAGTTTTAGTCTCTTAAAACAGTGAATGTGAATCACCCATAATTGGTTTCTGATAATATTCCACGCTATTTAACTTACAATGAAACTGAAGGTTTTTGCATTGAAGCCCTAAAAACTTGCACAGACTATAAATTCTAATCCACATGCCTCCCTTTGCTTGAATTTTCAACAGCTGGAATAGAATGGCAGGGAAATCTGTGCTTTCAAATAGACCTGTACAATACTTGACTTCCAATGGATTTGCACAGGTTTAAGTGATCAAAATCACACAATTAAATTTATTGATGGTACACAGGGCAGAATGGAATCCAGCTGCATGGTCCTACAGGACCAAAAGAGAAAATAAATTTTAAAACTTTACTTTTTGAACCTAGGAGAACTACAGCTGAATATTCTAAAAAATTCCAGCTCTTCTTCAAAAAGCACAATCCCCATACAAGCCTTTTTAGATTAGACCATGCTTGAATCCATGACATTTACCTTTACATCAGTAAGGTGTGCAAGCCCCTTTGTCATGCCATTTTGTAATTCTGAAACCAACATTTGAGCTTTATATCAGAAATAAAATGCTTCCACATAAAGATACGGAAGCTAAAGAAGGAAAAGACATAAAACAAGAAAAAGTAAATTAAGGAAAAAAGTAAATAAATCAGGACTCACATTTTCAGGCAAGGACTTGGTAATTGCACTATGAGCCATTGGTTCAATACATAACAGGTGGATGATTTCTCTCATGATAACATCTTCTTTTGTCACATTACTCACTCCAGGCACATATCTTTCCCCTACCAGAGTAAATCAAAAGGAGAAGAATGGCAAATACGATAGTTATAAAGCAGTTCTGAATTTTGCACAGAGGTAATGCTACTGCTGGGGTATTTCACAGTATAAGTTTGCATTCGCCAGAAACCTATCCCAAGTGTCTAAGAGGAAAAGTGTTTTTTAGCCTAGCTTCCTAACAAAATGGGCCGAGATGGAATTTCTCTTCATATTCTACTTTAATGTCAATTATGAAGTTAACTAACAGCTTTTTTTCACCATGCAACCCCTATTGCTTCCGGTTATTGCAAGACAAACACTTGCGTTACTGAAACATCTATTTAAAATAGGCATTCTCCAGTATCCTCTCCATACCATCTATGTTAAAGAAAGTCATCAACCCTGTTTTGTCAAACTGTAATAATCCATTACTACAACAGAGAGAAATGAAACTTACCCACAACGTAGATGAGAATCTGTAGCATCTCTTCTATTAACACGTTACATTGTTTGATCAAATCCTACAAGAATTAGTGAAACCAGTTTAAAAAACAAACAAACAAAAAAAAAAAACCAAAACAAAACCAAGCAGGAAAATCTGTCAAATGACACTGAGCTCAGCCTTCAGGTGCACTACTTCACTGATATACTGTACCGTAAGAAAAAACCTCCATTCTAACAAGCTGGAAAAAATGCCTGCGCTTGTAGAGGAGATATTATTCTGCAATTGAAGTGCATGATTCACATGCAGAAAAAGAAACAACAGCTAAAAATGTATCCCAGATGAAGGGTTATATGAAAGTTCAAGCCTCAAGAAGTAGCAGAACAATCCAAGAAACTTCCAGCCAAAATAAGAACACATAACATCACTTAAGAGACACAAAAATTTTATACAGAAGTCATTTATATGGATTTTGGTAGATGCCCTACAAAATAAAGGTCAAAGACAGCAAAACCTGCTTGCTGATTTTGAGTAAGCCTCCACAAATTCCAAATACAAAATCATTTATCTAACCACTAGGTCCTGTGTTGACTGACTTTTAGCGTGGTCATAAAAATGCAGTTATCAACAGTAGCTAGTTTTTCTTATTAATGTTCCATAAACTCAAAGCAAACAAATTAATTAGCAGAAATACTTGCCATTTACCTGATCTTTGGTGGGCTTGATCTTTTTGAAAGCATCAGCAAGCTCGTATCTCTGCAGTATCAGCAGGAGGAACTGGTTTGGGTCCATAAGAGATGCACCTATCTATTAAAAAAATCAAACTGATATGAACATCAGTTACTACTAGAGTTCTTCATTAATTATGAAAAATACTCTTTTACCAAGAAAATTTTTTACACTCATACAATTTTCATTAAAATTAAAAGAAATTCCATGAAAATTTTATTAGTTAAGCAAGCAATGATTCAGAACATTATACCTGGAGCATGATGATGTCTTTATCATACATCTCTTCTCTGCATTTAACATCTTGATAATAGAATACCTGAGAAATAGAAAAACAAAATTTAAGTAGAGATGTAAAGTAATGCAGTATCAAATGTGCACCAGTTCATGTCTGTGGCTTTTTTAAACTGTACAGCACCTTTATTGAGTAAGGGAAAGTCCTGTGTTTCTTTCAAGACATGTACTTTGATGGAAGTGAAAAAACATTTTTCACCTATCCAGAGAAAGTCTATGACATACTTCTTCATACCCCCTTCCAAGACAACATAATTCGAATGGCTGCTACTGATTAAAGTCAAAACATCCTCCTTCTCCTACCCCAGTTCTCAGAGAGACAATTCTACAGGGGGCTACCAATATCTACTTGATTTCATCAAAGGGTCCTGTGAAAGGTAAACACATAATTTCTGTTGTCAAATAAAAAAAAAAAAGCGATGCCAAAGTTGGCAAAGTACAAGTACTTAAGCGTAGACTCTTCCTTTTACCTTTACTTTTGCAACAAAAAAGCCCGCAAGTATTATAAAATGGTTTTCATGTCCAGTTATATGGCACTCAAAAGTTTAGTATGAGATTAAAATAGTTTAACTTTTGCATATAATGATTATCATACACTAAGAGATACTTCCAACATTTTATGTTACAATCAACAGTACTAACAGTACTTATGCAGTGATTTCTTTATCAGATCTGAAATTAGTTTACAGCAGACATCAGTAACATTAATACCATTTCACAGAGTCAAAAACAGTCATAAGAGAGATGAAAATACTTGTCTAATATGGGGAGGCAAGCCATTGATGAAGCTGCAAATAAGACTAAGTCACCTGAACTCCCACCTAGAAACTTTTCTATTTAGTGTAGAAGTGACCCCCATGACCACTTTCTGCACTGGATGAAACCACCACTGGGAGCATTACTGAGAAACACTTGCCTACACCATTAGGACCAACTCACTATTGAATATCGTGGGGAGTACCTGGCTTATCAGGGAGAGCCCATTCCTTCTCCACATCTCTGCAGCAACCTGAGCAACCAAGACAAGACATCGCAAAGGATATTCTACTAACAGCTCCACTTGCAATTCTTCCTAGAATTAAAAAAGAAGAAAAAAAAAAGGAAAAAAAAAATCAAGCAAGAATAAGTCTGTCAGAGATTTTAAAAGCTAAGTCCTAATGAACAAAGACACATTGGCAGCTGCAAAATAATTTCTGTGTGTGCCATGAAAGCTACAGGATATAATTTTAGTCTTTTTCCTTCCCAGAGTATAAATCGCAAGAAGCATTTGGGGGGGAAAAAAAAAAAAAAAAAAGAAAAAAAACTTACAGGAGAAACAAACTCATGCAATCTTGAGATGGTTCCAGTCTTGCTTAATCGTACATGAAGACCTACAAAACCAATAAGAAAAAAAATAGAAAATAAATCAAAATCAGTAAAGTTTTGGTTTGTTTTTTGTTGTTGTGGGTTTTTTTTGTAAGACAGAATATCTATTACATTATGACAACAGTTCTTACCAGTCTTACAATCCATTATTTTATGAATAAATCCATTCATTTAATGACTTCATTAAAACCATTTAAATTGAGATGCTAAATATTATTAGCAAAATTTTAATTTCATGTTTAAATCGTATGTCAGTAACAACTGGATTTCAAGACTACAAGGCTTAACAGATGGTATCTTGGTTTCAAATGATGTGATACAGAATATACAGCTTAATAATAGCATATGATTTCATTTGTATTCTAGAGAAAGTGGCGATCACCCACTGCTGTGGTCCTTTTTATTCTGACTGGAAATCTGTCCTGGCATGCTGCAAACGTGTCTTTTAGGAGGAGTATTTTAACAGTCCTAAGACATATGTGGCTGGAAAATAAATTCCAGATACAGTAATAATGAACATTCATTTAGGCAAAAGAGGTAGAAATAGAAACAGAACCACATAAATTCAAATAGTCCAGGGAAAACTGAAGATGTCATTAAACCACAAAACTTTTCCTTCTCGCCTGACTTTGTCTCTCTCCTGTTTAAAAAATGTCCTCCAACCTCAATGGCAAATGTTTTTTTGAGAAAAACTTTCCCATAGTGGGACATCTGGGGAACAGGGTTGCCTGATAGTGAGAATGTCAGAAAGTCAGAGCGCAACTGATCTGTGAAGCACTTAATCTAAATGCTTTCCAGAGTAAAGAAATAGGGATGGATGATAAACGTAATTCAAATAGCAATCGAAACAAAACACACCACCTACCAGCAAGAGTCCTAGACAGAGGTAAATGTATGCTGACAGGATCTGCAGACACTCTGTAAGGTCTGCTCTCCAGAGTATGGCCACACAAGTGAAACACTGTCTTTTCCCGTGAGCGGCCATTTGTGCTGCACCTCATCACAGCTTTATGACATTCACTGTAGGCCTTGAGCAACAGCTCTTCCTAGAATTTAAAATAAATGCATAGCATTATACTTAAAAATCATATATATATGCACTAAAATTCCTCACTTGTTTTTTTCTGACAGCATACACAGTTACTAAAAAGCCACAATATAATTACCACTCTGTTTCTTAATACTGACAAGTACTGGACTGGAGCAGTGAAGCATCCACTAAAGCTAACCGAGAATATGCTTCTGTTCAAAAAAGCTGCACTGTCAAATGCTCTAAAAATCTATGGGCTTATTTAAGCTGCAATATTTTAATATTTTGCATAGTTTGCACCCCAAATTGGATCAAGAAGCTCCTGAACTGCAATAGTTCTTCCTTTCTCTCCCTACTGAAAAAAAAAAAAAAAAAAAAAAAAAGAAACAAAACGAAACCCACTTCAAAATATCTTTAAGTTAACATACCGTACAATTTCCTCCCTTCCTCCAGCACGGGGATGAGCTCCAGCACTGATTAAGACTACTCACAGTGCAATTACCCAATTAGCGCAAAGTTTCTGCAGTCCACTTTTACAATTAAAAATGAACACCATGTGCTTCAGAACCTTAAAACTTGACAGTGATACCATGAACCTAATTCTCAAAATCTTTAATTGAGATGTATTTTCTCTTTATGATTTGCCTGACACCCTGTGCAGCTTTGCCAGCTAGATGATTATATTCTTCTGACTTCCCATCTCTCTGCCACACCACAGATGAATTATTTCAGATCCTTTTTTTGTGGAGATCTGTATTGAACAATAGTGAGCTTTTTTAAAAAGCTGCTATTGAAAAGCACTCAGGAATATTCCCAAAAGGCACGCATGTAAGAAACCCAGACAATTGATATACTTACATCACAGGCACACCACTCCTGGAACATCAAAAGAATGTTCTTGAGTTGCATCTGTATAGCAATAGCTGCTTCCCAGTCAGGGTCCACCTCAATGTGCTGACCAATCTGTCTTTTTATTTCCTCCATTCCCTGAAATGGAGATGCCACAAAATACTCAAGCTAAATCAGTGATCACAGACTTAAAACAACAAAAAATCCATAAGCAAATGGTAAAATATAGGTTGTTCAGATACATGTAGCTAAAATTGATGAATATTACTTCTATAAAGTAAACATTACTTTTTCACCCACCCAAGACAGGGATTGAAGAATTTACCATCTTAATTGCATGTTTATATCCACAATATTGCTATGGACAAAAAGATGAGCAAACAAAAGTGCTATAATATCTTTATAACAGCATATTAGAAAGAAATTATTTAAACGTGTTGTACCTGCATGCAGGTTAGGATCCTTAGGAATGAAACAAATCCTTCTAAAAAACGCTCCCTCAGACGGTCTGTCCATAATGTAGGTTTGCTGACTAAGACATACCTGTTCCCAAAGAAAACATTATCACCTTTTGCTCAGACTTGTCTTCTGTTTATGCTTGTATTTAAAGTGTTCTTCATATTAAAATAATCAACTGCATCATCACATTACATCACCCTCCCCACCTCAAGCTCCTCTTAAAATTTTCACCAAACACTAGAGTTGCTTGGTGCAACTGCATCATTTGATATTAACAGATTTTTTTCATTCCAAGGTATTTGGGATGGTTTGCTTTTACATTATTCCATTTATTAGAGTAATGAGTGGAAAAGGCTATGCAGATGAGGATTATACAGCTTTCCCAGAATGATAACGAATAGAAGCCAAGTTTCCCATACTGTCTTACAGTAGGTATATATTTTTTTAAAGCAGTTTTATCATCAGATTCCTGAATTGAAACACCTCATCCAACTGCCAATTTTCTAAGAATTACTCTAGCTTCTCAGCTTTACACTTACCTGAGGTCATATATTACTGCATATACCCGGTTCAGTTTGTCCTGACTGTAACCTTGAAAGTTGAACTTGTCGTTTTTGTCTAGGTACTCTGGAAGCACTTCTAGGAGTGTCTCTGTAATGGTGGTGATTACATTTTGCTCTTCAATAAGATGCCGGGCCTGCAAGAATAAAATTAAAATTTTTTCTTCCTATTTTGTTGAAGAGAACTGTCAAAATAATTCTTCCTTTGAAACCAGTCTTTTTTATTAGAAATTATTTTAAGCATTTGCAGAGTCCAAGCTACAAAGACTCCCATAGTATTCACTATGTACAAACACAATTTCTATCAACTTAGCATGTTTGTTCACTCTGACAGCTTCAATGTAACAGACATGCTATTTTTTCCAGAAAGATCATGTAGAAAAGGACTTCTACATTAGTATTTCAGGCAAGAAACATAATCTTTAAAACCTACAAGTATACTTCCCCCCAACCCCCACAGGGTTTAACAATATTTCACCCCCACAAAAAGACATTTAACCATTCTTTTTGCCCCTCCCCACAAGTTTTTGAAGTTACATAAGAAGGTAAACGTGAACAGTAAATGAACACAGAAAGTTAATGCAGAGAACGACGCTGCCTAAAACTTCTTTAAATTTCTTTCTTTAAGTTGGTGTTCCCTCTATCTTCTGTAATGAATTTTCACATAAACTCAAGCTCCTGCTTTCATATTGACCATAACAAATCTCAAAATCATTCATTTTCAACTCAGCAACGCATAACGACTCTCTGCCAAGTACAGCAGTCTGCAAAGGTGGTACTGCTAGCAATTCTCAAATGTATTTTACATTTCTAGCGGAGACAGGCTGTACATACCAGAGTAGGTACAGTGAACATCTGAACCGAGAGTGCTGTCACAGACAGAACTCTGTCATGATCATCACTGATGTATTCTTTTTGCAATGCCTTGTAATACTAGGAAAAAAGAATATTGGGGAAATTAAATAAATGAAACAAGTGTTAATGAGGAATGTTTACTTTTTTATTTGCAAGAATTACACCTTAACGTCCTTCTTTCTTTCTAATAAAAGCAGTTCAAACAACAAAACCAGCACAATCTCCTCAATGCACCAAAGCAATTAAATATGTGCCCCACTGCCGTAATACTGAAGATGAGCACGAATTTAACTGTTCTGCCAGATTGGAACTAAAATATTTTTTTTCCTACAACAAATCTTCCCCAAGAAAAGAAATTAAATATCTGAAAAAAGGATCCATAAAGACATTAATTTAGTATAAAACAAGTCTTCCTCCTGTGGTGAACTGCATGGATAGTTATTCAACAGCTGTCTGTAAAAGATGTGTACAACGAGTAATGTAATTTTTTTGTCTGCTTTCAGTCCAGAGAAAACCATGAAGTGTCAGTCACCTTTATCAGGATTAAAAAGTCTCACCCTAAAACAAAAAACACTTGGTCTTATGTTTTGTATATTTCTTAACTATTGTATCTAATTTTTAAAGAGAAAGACCAGTTTCAGTTGCAGTTCATCTGCCATTTCAAAAGATACATAGAATACTAACAATACTGCATTCAAAATGAGCATATCTACCTACATGATCATAAGGAACAAACCAATGACATTGAAATTAATGCAGTCTATAAAGGCTGAGCTAGTTGTTGAAGCTCTGCTTGTTGAAAATTCATTATTTATATTGAAAAAATTTTCAGGTTTGGAGGAAATTTTACAAAGCTAGTAAAAATTCATGGCATAAACAACAAATAACCATTTACCTTCACAAATTCCACAGCAAAAAGTTTTTTGTATTCCATTTCCATGAAAAAACTACTGAAGATAAGTTCATGAAGAACCTTCCTTGCCCCTGTGAAGAGCCAATACAATGCACATCACTTTATCGTACTAAGATGCAGCTTTTTGTGGAAAAGAGGAATAGATTATTAAATAAAAAATCATTAAAATCCTTGAAATGGTAACAAAGTATATGAACAAAGTTATTAATTTTTTTTTTCTATTTTTAACATTTGTTGGTATGTATTTAAAACTAAGGGTAAGCACCAAGTCACTCAGTCAGGCTACATCTTGTGAAAAGATTCTTCAAAATACATAAAGCAGGAAAAATTTAGGATGCAAATATATACACAAAATATCAATTATCTCAGCCATAAAAATAAAGGCCGTATAAAAAAACATAATATAAAAATTATAAAGAAATGTAACTCCATCTGCATAGCACTTATTTACTTTTACACATTTGTTACACACATGAAAAATTAATTTGCCTCTGGATACACAAACCTTTATGAAGTTTTGCATCCCATAGCATCAACTTGCTTATGAAGCATGGCTTTTCAGATCCAGCTTCCTCTTTGAGACATATTTGACAAAAGATCTGGCGAAAGTCACCTAGAGGGATAAAACTATTCATTTGTACAAGAATGCTTTGATAATTAAATGATACGAGCCAACAATGAGAATTACAGAATTCTGTTCTTAAAAAAAAAAAAAAGAAAGAAAAAAGAAGGCACTTAAGTATGAATTATTTTTTAACAAAGTTTTTTCTCAGTGAACATACTCCCGCATACTCTCTCCTTACTAATTTCTTCCTATTATTCTTACCTACTTTATGTAATAAATCCAGTGATGCGAAAGAGTATTTTAAAATGAAAAGCATTTAGACAGCTTTGCAAAGCAGATCCATAAGAATAGTTCACTATGTCAGCACAGAAACAAACAGGCTAGGCAAGTCTATGCTGGTCCCTGCCTTGGGCCCTGAAAGTCAGTCTTTTGTAGAATTTCAGAACATTATTTTGTATTTTCTTGCACCTATCAGTAAATACAGTATTTGCTGAAGCAGTTTTGGGGATCAACATATCAGAGTCACTCATGGGTACTAACGCTCAGAAATGAGCTTTTACATTACTCATTTCAAACGGAAAAGTAGAGTGCCATGAATCAAGTTCCTGACAACCTGGAAATAACAGTATTGAATGCTTCTTGATCCGTGTTCTACCACTTCAAGCAAAACCAGGAAAAGGGAACCACCAGACCACCAAAAAGTTCCAGCTGAGCACAGAACATCAGGCTCTTCAAGCACCTACATATATAATCCAGAAGAACATGGACAGGAATGTTAGACTTCAATCTTTGTGCTTGAAGACTCATAAAACAAAGTATCAGTTAACCTATAACAATTTCCTAAGCCAAAATGCTACACCCAACATGGGAGACTCCTTTTTAGTTTTAGCTTATCTCATCAGCTAAAGAAGTAATGCTTAAAAACCTAAAATTTGGGGGATTTGCTGGGGCACTGACACTGACTTGTCTATACTCACACAGTCAACAGCTGAATAATGAGCTGTCAGTTGGCATTTCAAATAGAGTAATCTCATAAAATTGAAAATAATAAGAAAAGCTATCCAGGAGGAAAAATGTGTATAAAATCAAACTTTCACTAGAAACCTTGAAATAAACCACATAGTCAAAAACTTGTACCAATTAAAGGAACTGTCTGAGGAACAGACCAGCAAGAAAATACCATCAGTGAAATAAATACAAAGTTGAAAAAAACACAAGGCTAAAATTTGTAAAATATTGTAAAGAATTCAAAAAAGGTACAATTCTGATATATGTATTTCAAGGGAAAGATTGGAAAGTAAGTGTTTGGAAAAAAAAAAAAAGATAAGAAATTCACTTTATTATCCAAGCTTACAAAAGAGGCTGAAGCAGGCCAACAGATTTACCCTATCAAGAAGGAGGATAAGCAGTGAGTAGAGCTTAATTTATGCGTATTTGTACGGTGAAAAGAAATTTTATAATGTCTTTAGTTTGGCAAAACACAGGCATGACAAAACCCAGTAACAGAAATCAAAATTAGATTGATTCAGAAGTCTTCTTTAAAACCATGAGCATCATCAAACACCAGAACAATGTCTGAAAGCTTAAAATAGACTTCCCACTACTGGACGGATTTTTAAATTAAGACTTTTGTTTGTTTGTTTGTTTTACTGACACTAATTAACCGCAGCTATCAAATCTGAAGCAGGAATTAATTCAGGCAGAGGATGTATGCTTTCACTGATCAAGATGTTCTGCAGCTTTCCACCAGCACTGGGGAGAGCAGCTTTTAAGCAAAGAAGTCACTGAAATAGGGCATGTGATGCTGAACTGAGGATAATAAAACTTCTAGAGGAACAGAGAGCTCAAGCAGGGAAAGACATTTATTTTAACAAGAAGGAACAGAAAAGTACTGCTATTTGTAACCATACTGATGGATATCAGCATCCATACTACTGTATTATTTATTTACTAATTAGGAGGAATGGGAATGCATTTTAATAAGGGAGTATCATATATAATACTGCTAAAGACATTTTTTGAGAGAACTAGTCATTCAAACACTGACACGGCATTATCGTAACAAAAATCCATTGTGCTTACTTGAATAGCTCATGAGTTTATTCAGCCAAGAACCAAGGCGCAAGGCAAACTTCTGGTGAGCCATAACATCAGCATGCAGAACCTCCACGTGAAGTGGTCGTTGAGAAACATTTTCAGAATGCCTCTAGGAGTCAGGTAAATATTAGTAGGTATAAAATAAAGGTAACATGAATTTTCATATTTGCCTTCAACGCCCATTATGTCTCCCAAGCATAAAAAGAAATCAGTTTCACATTTTATTTCTGAAGGTATCTACCTATACCAAATGTGGTAGGGTAAATTCAATTTCAAAAAGTTCACAGGCAAGTTATAAAAGTATGGAAGTACTAAGTTAAAGACTGTACAGCAGACGAGTAAGTCTTCAGTATTAACAATTATGAGGTTGATTTTTTTGTTTTTTAAATGAGAAAAATATTTTAGGAAGTTACCTTGATTTCTTCTTTTGCTTCCTGACAAGAGGCATAATGTCCTGCCTTAACAGCTCTACGACCCTGTTTAAAGACAGTATTAACCATGAGACCAACATAAAACAAAACAAAAATGTCACAAGCCTGATCTTTGCTATGTTTTTTATACATAAAAGAAAAACAAGGACGAACATCAGTCATGGTGCTTTTAGACATCTAGAAGCAAATAAAAATTAACATAATTCTCTTTAGGAAACTAAACACAACTAAACTTTCATTACCTGAACAAAGAGAAACACAAAAAGAAAACACAGTTTTTACAGATTAAAAAAAGGATTCAAATAATAGTAAGATGTTTTATATGTAAATACACAACAAATACATATACAGCTATAGACAAAGTTTCTCTGTGTGCTAACAAGTAAGTTTTGTACTTTTGTGAGGTAAAAAAAAAATATGGTTGCAATTAAGATAATTCAAACTCTGATCATGCTTTTTTCTTCCCCCCAGTGGAAAAAAAAAATTTACATTACTAGTGTAAGGTCTTTACATGGGACATTAGTTTGAAAAATGAAGTAGTAAAATTGTCAGGTTCACCCACATTCCTTCATGGATTCTTCCTGGTTTCATTTGCTTAATTTGAAGTTTTAAGATTTTCATATGAAGTCTGAGCCAGAACAAGCACTAACTCTTGCAAAATGTAAGGTACATTTCTGATTAAATATAAATGAATATGCATATTGCTGACTTAGTATTTTTCTGAAAAATGTACATTAAAATAAAACATTAATCTCAGCTAAGAACAAAAAAAGGTAAAGAAAATATGCCAAACATGAAAGGAGCAACTTCAGATAAACCAACTCTTCCCCTTCTCAAGAAACTGCATCTTTGTACTGAAGAAAAAAAATTAATACCGTTTAAAAACTTTCTTGAAGCAAGTGCTTTCTCTCTCCTCAAGCTCCAGCATCTCAGAAACAAAGATTCTATGATCAAGAGACTATAGTAGCACTTATTAATGATTAAAAAGTTACTTTCTCCCATATCGAGAATGCACTAACCTCTTTATCTATGGCAGTAGTATGCAACTGGGCTTCACCGAGTTCGCAGCCAAGTGCCCTTTGCAGGCTATAGATGACATGATCATAAGAATGATGTTCATCATTGAAAAGGACACAGTAGTAGCTGTCTACCTTCTCTCTACTAGGAAAAAGCCAACATATCACACAAATGAAAATAAAATTGTAAGTAGTGTCCTATCCAATACAAGCAACAGCTAACTTGATAGCTTGAGAGAAATGTCAAATACAAAAAAATTATAGAAGAAAATTAAGCATGTTCTTCATGTCAGAGACACACACCCCTCACCATCTATGCCAGAAAAAGCCACAGAAACCATGTACCAAATACAAATGAGATTTTAAGTTATTTGATTATTCCATTATTATTTCCTCTCTCTGCTGTTTTATGATGCCACTTGTCTTTTTAACGTGACACACAACAGCCTTTTTCAATTTTCATAGAATCATAGAATAGTTTGGGTTGGAAGGGACCTTTAAAGGGACATCTTCAACTAGATCAGGTTGCTCCCTTGTCCCTGTGGGCAGTTTCCAGGGGGTCCTGTTGACTAACTCCTTGAAGAGCTGGAAGCTTGCTTTCCTAAAATTCAGTGTCCTGACTTTACTTTTCACCTGAACCATATCCCTCAGGACTGCGAACTCCACCAGTGCACGATCACTGCAGCCCAGGCTGCCTCCAATCTTGACATCAGCGATTAGCTCATTTCCGTTGGTGACCAACAGGTCCAGTATCACATCCCCGCTGGTAGGGCTGTCTGTTACCCGGCTTAAGAAGTTAACCTCAATGCATTCTAGGAGTCTCCTGGATTGCCTATAGCTCGCCATGCTGCTTTCCAGCAGATGTCAGGGTGCTGAAGTCCACCAGCAGGACAGGAGCCTGCGAGCACAATGCCTCCTGTAGCTGGAGTAAGAAGGCTTTGTCAAGAGGCTCCCCTTGATCGGGCGGTCTGTAGTAGACACCAACCGCAAGGTTCCCTTTGTTGCCACAGTCTCTGATTCTTACCCATAAGCTTTCAACCTGCTCGTGGCTATTCTTCAGAGACAGCTCTTCACGCTCTATCCAGTTCTTGATGTAGAGGGCAACGCCTCTGCCCCTCCTTCCTCGCCTGTCCCTTCTGAACAGCCTGTAGCTATTGATAGCCACACTCCAGTCACGGGATTCATCCCACCAAGTTTCAGTAATGACAACTAGGTCGTAGTTTTCTAGCAGCATGGTGGCTTCCAACTCCTCCTGTTTGCTGCCCGTGCTGCGTGCATTGGCGTAGAGGCACTTCAGCTGGGCTGTCGGTCGTGTCACCTTCTTAGAGGAACAGCCCTTAATTCCTTTGAGGCATTTCCCTGGTGTTTCCCTGTTGGCTCCTATTACCTCAGGAGCCCCCAGCTCATCTCTAAGACTTCAACTGTGCTCCAGTGTACCCAGCACGTCTCAGAGCAACAGACTGAGGGCCCTCACTAGCACCCCATCCCTCTAACCTTGGCGTGTCATCCCACAGCTTGTCACGGGCGAGCCTGATATTATCCCCCTCCCCATTCAAGTCTAGTTTAAAGCTCTGTCAATGACCCCACTAGCTCATAAGCAAAGACCAGCCCTCTTCTCCCTTTGGGAAAGGTGAACCCCATCTGACACCAGCAAGTCTGGTGCCATGTAGGCCACCGCATTATTGAAAAAGCCAAAATTGTGGTGGTGACACCAGCCACGGAGCTATGTATTAACAGACTGCGTCCACCTGTTTCTTCCAGTGTCGCTGCCTGCAACTGGAAGAACAGAGGAAAAAATAACCTGTGCTCCAGATTCCCTTACCACCATCCCAAGGCCCTGAAGTCTCTTTTGATCGCCCCTGGACTATGCATTGCAGCTTCATCGCCACCCACATGGAAGAGCAGTAATAGGTAATAGTCCAAGGGCCATACCAGGCTAGGAAGTTTCCTAGTGATGTCCTTAACCCGGGCCCGGGGATGCAGCAGACTTCCCTAAGAGGAGGGTCTGTCCAGCATATTGGACCCTCTGTCCCACTCAGAAGGGAGTTGCCTACAACTATAATCTGTCTTTTCTTCCTCATGGAGGTGGTTATGATACAGGTGGTAGGCCTTTCCGACCTTGGCAACAACTCTGGTATAGATGGACCATCATCCACATCATCCATTGACTGGCCTTCCACATCCAGAGCCTCATATCTATTGTACAGAGGCACCTGGGCAAGTGAGGTGGGCCAGGAGGGGGTTCGTCTGCCACCCTGAGTGTGGACTTTCCTCCATTCACTCCCTTCCTTTAAGCTACTGCCTTCAGCCTGGTTGGGGGAAGATACAGGATCCCCTTGATCTTGGGTTTTTTTCCGGTGGCTGTTTCTGTTTCTGTCTCGGGAAGGGCAGAGCATGGTTTCACCAGTCTATCTCTTTCTCAGATTCCCTGGTGCTCCTTAACCTTTCTACTTCCTCTCATAGCTCTGCCACCAGGCTGACCAGACTATCCACCTGGTCACACCTCACACAACTGTTCTCACTACTGCCATCCATTACCAGTGAAAGGCCCTGGCACCCTCTGCAGCCTGAGACCTGGATGGCTGCATGTTTTCATGGGAGCTCCGTCTGGGTTGCCACATCCATTCTGGTGAGTGCATAGGACATAGCTCTCCACCAGATGGATACCATAGCTAAGCTCCTTCTGAGAGGGTGGTAACCACCAGCTGAACTCACCTCTTGAGCTGGTAGGGTGACTACACGCAAACTGCCGCGCCACATCCTGGCTGGCATGCCAGCGCTCTGTTTGCCTGTTCTGTTCGCAGCACTCCTGGTAGCTAGTGCTCCCTAGGCTGCTTTTTATAGGTATGGGGGTGGTAGGGGTTGCTTTGGCAATGCCCAGACCACACCAGCATCTCCCACAAGAGCTGCCAGTTCCTGGCAGGCCTCTCCGCTGCCCTGGCGTTTCCTTGCCTCCGGAAAACCCGCTGTGTGCCAAGTTCTGCCACTCCACTGCAGATCGGGCCAGCTCCGGAGCAGCTCCCCTCGACGGCTGATGGAGCACAGTCACGCACTATTTTTCCCCATGAAGTACCAAAAGCTTTTCTCTATATAACTGTAGGTCAAAAATGCTACAGGACTCTTTACAGGGATTTTGGCGCTAATATGTTTGCATGAGTAAGAATACCACAGGCAAAATTATTACCAAAGTTTCTAATGCCTTGAAGAGAAAGTTGGAAATACTCCCTACCTAATTGTGAGCTCCGGAGGCAGTTCCTTTTCCTCTTCCCATATGAGCATATCTACCATGTATTTTATCACAGAGGGAAACACCCTCCTAGAGTGCTCCATAATTTCTTCATTCAACTGACATTCAGAATTCTGTAAAACAGGAGATAATATTAATATGGAAAAGAAATTTAAAAAATTAAAAGATTGGTAGAACACCTTATTACTATATTTGTTTCAGGAAATTAGCCTTTTCTTGATTTTCAAGCAAATTAATCTCACCTAATTTCTTGTCTTCAAAATTATTTCATCCCAAGGGTTTTCAGTAGTATTCCAACAGTTTCACCTACTTCCCCCCCCCCCCCCCCCCCTCCATCCCGTTTTTATCTAGGAACAGACTACAAAAGGCCTCACCCAATGTGTTAGGAAACTTCAATGTTTTTTTTTTAAACTTAAGTTTACAAAAAGCTGGTTAACAGCTTTCTGTACACCTGAAGATATTAAAAGTTTGCAGTCCAGACCAAAATTCGTCCCTTGCATTGCTTGCTCATCTGTGTGGGTATTCTGTCAAACATTTATGACACTCCTTGAACAGAATCATCCAAGGAAACCTAAATCTGTTCTTTTCAGAGGTCCCATCCCAAATCTAGAAATCATTCAAAATATCCCTGTGAACTGACATATTCCCCATCCACCCAGATAAAGCTCATTAAATGAATTGTCTACATCATATAATATTATTAATCCTTTCCATAAGCATTTAAGCAGGAGAGAAATTAAGGTCATAAGCAAAGAAAATCATTACCAAATCTGCACTTAAGAATGAAGCAATCAATATTCAGGTACAAGACATAGATACATTGCAATGACATGGTGTGAAAAGAGGGCTTTAATCCAAAGGCCCTGATGACCTTTTCCACATTCCAACTTCCTTTCAGCATATGCATATATAAATGGTATATAATGTTGTTATTAATGTTAATGCAACCGAATCCAGTGATTTCATACACAAATATGACACAGAAACAGAAGCTGATATTCTCTAGAGTATTTACACAAAGTTTTCTATAACTTTAGGATCACCCAAACTGCCTACAAAATCTAAGTATGTATGTGTTTGCCAGAGTGAGAAAAACATGAGAAACAAAGATGCTTTCCAAGAATAAAGCTTTTCACATGTGACTTTTAATCCCAAAGTACTAAGGGCACTCACCTCTGCAATACACAACCTGACATTTTAAATATAAAAGAACCAAAAGAGTGATGTGTTTAATATAGCTAAGAATCATGTTTGTGAAAAATTCTTAAATCAACTATACTCACATTTATCAAGCAGATTGCTTAAAAAAAAATAATAAAACAACAAACCACTAAATACCAACAAAACCAAACCCCAAGTAAAATCATGTTGTGTCCATATGATAGAAAAGCTAAAAATGTAGTGGAAGAGAAGCAAAAATGGGTTAACATGACCAATTGCTTCCAAAGCTTTGAACAACAGTTTTCTGACCCGATAAGCATTAGAAGAATAATTTGGAGTCAAACATACAATCTAAAATGTCTGCCAATGAAATCATGGTCTATAAATATCACTGTGTGTACATAATTTTGGATAAGCTTGTGGTAGATCTTGGTAATTAAAAATGTAAATGTCTGGGGTAATTATTTTTTTTCCCCAGACTGACAAAGCTATCATCATCTTGAAGTTTGGAGCAGAATGAAAAAACTATAATGCTAAGAATACTCTAATTGAACTGAGTTGTAAATATACTAATTTTTTTTTCCAGTATTTCTTAAGAGTTCAGCTTTTTAAGTATTAATGTATGTTAAGCAAAAATGATACAGCTGGAGGAAAATGCAGAGCCATGCAGAGATACTCCAAACAAGAACCTTGTAGTAAGACATGCTGCTCTCCTTCAGTCTGTAGAAGAAATCAAAGGAAACCACATCAAAGGATTTATAAATTATTAAAAGTGGGGATTGTACTCGTACAAATAGTGAAAAGTTAAATGATGCAATGCTAGCTCCAATGCTATCCACATTAATAGAAGTCACAGTAAAATGAAACTAAGATACATCTAATGTAGACTGAAAGGGTAAAAATAAAATTGCCTCAGAACTATGCCCAAAAATGTGTAATTATTTAAGCTTCAGGTAAAGCTTCAGAAAACAAAATTGCAGAAGACTGAAAAAAGTATGTTTAGATATCAAAGTTTAAAAATAACTAACAACCAAATTTTTATTTTTTTTTTAAAGCAAATGTGCCTGGGAAGTATTTTTACGTTAATCTCAGACATGAATTCTTAAAGTTATCTGGTTTTAAGGACACATTTAGGCAAAAAGGTTTTTATTTTTCTGGCATAGTGAAGACATTAATTTGGAAGCAATAGGGAACAGTTGGCTCCTAAAAGCCTGGAGTGTGGATTCTAAAATGAAGGATTGCTTTTCTGAGCCCCATATTACATACATGCCAACAGGTTTTGTAAATATCTCCTCATTGTAAATTTTTTTTTTTTTTTAAACTAAGGTTTAAATAGGATTTTTGTAAGGGTACTGTATTATACTAATGCTCACCTCATCTCAGAAAGGCTAAAAACTCTGGTGCTTATCTTTAATGTTGTAGATTGAAATCTGTCCTCTACTAAGGGCTCATTTTTAAAAGGAGGTCATTCTGTAAATCAAAGTCTAAACTTAATCTACCTTTTAAAAATAGCAGCCAGTTCCCAAGCACATTTTTACCACGTTCTGCATAGCAGACAAACATACTGCAAACATATCCCTCCTCTTATTTGCTCCCACCTGATCAGAGTAAGTTTATAAACACCCTAGCATGATATATCCTTTGCACCTAAGAGTAATTAAAGGAATACTGGTCAGGGTCATCCAGAAAAGAGTGCTTTTTGTTTGACAAGCATGTGATAGACTTCTATTCTATCAGAAAACATGCTGGAAAAGAAATACGCAAGATGCGAAGTGCATTTGGAACAGACAACCCATTTCTTTTAATAAGCGCTATATGCTGAGAAAATTCCGACATTATGAATGTCCTTGATTCTCAAAACGGAGAACGAACTATGAGGTAATCCAAACACCAACAAGCCTCTTTGGCACAAAAAATCCCTGACAGACAAGTCTTTTATTAAAAAAGGAAGATGGTCATGTAATGCAATCTATCAAATAGTTAAATATAGTATATATTAATATACTGATGCATTTTATTGTTGTAGTGGTTGTACTTCTGCCCTTTTACTATAGAGTCTACATAGACTGACTGCATAATAACTACATATATTGTTATGAAAAAGATGTTCTAAAGGAAAGGGAGGTAAAAAGCAGAGTATGCTTTCAGAGATGCAAATATCAGATCTGTGAGATCAAAATCTATACCTTGCAGAGAAACAGGTTCCCCAGCAGGAAGTAAACATTTCATAAACCATTTTAGGGACTCTGGTCAGAGTTGTTGGAACCAAAAAATACTATTATTCTCAAAAGTAAAGTGCTGAAACAACTGTTAGAAAATCTCATACAGAGACCTAAATTTTAAAGCTGGGAGACACAATCTATTTTGCTTAGAATCTCTTTGTTAAAGTTCTTAATGTGCCTCATAGGTCCACATTCATCCAGGTATCCGTGTGATTTTTTTTTGAGAGCCATCACAGGTGAAATCCATAATGTATGCTAGCTACTGTCTGTAAGACAAACTGGACAAACTGCTCACCTGAGACATAAGTAATATGACTTATCTAGGAGCAATGAAGATGCTTTGGCTGGAAACACTTAATTTTCAAGTGGAAGAACACTTAATTCTCAACTGAGACCTGAACATTTTGTCTTAAGACCATTGCTAAATTCTCTTCGTGATATGATAAGGACCTCTTGGCAATCAGCTAGAAATCAGATACTGAGCATCTTGTAACATAAGTTTTCCATAGTATCCAAAGGTGGCTTTGAAGCTGGTAGACACATGAGTTCTCTACCTTCCCATGTCCTTATCAACAGTACCACAAATTTAGAATTGCAAAAAACCCACCCTATTTTCCTTCAGAACACAAGGAGGAAAATGCATACTTCCCAAATAGGAACTGTGCTAGTTTCTCATTCTGGAAACACCTCTAGAACATGCTGGAAAAAGTATTAAACACCTATGTAGTAAGTAATGGTGACAGCAGTAAAACTAACCATACCATAGCTATTTTGGGGCATTCTAACAATGAGGAAACAATTTGGCTCTCTTGATTACAGGTTTTCATAAGTAATATGTAGGTATCAGCCACCCAGGGCTTAGTACTCAGGGATAAGTACTGCACAGCAGAACAGACTTCACTGAAGTAGAGGCAGGTGAACATTACAATGACAAGCTCCAAGTGGTAATCAGATGACCCTTTCTTGGAGCTTCAACTATTTTTATCCCTGAAATCCATTAAGATTCATCATTTTTTGAAGTATGAACAAGTGAAGAAAAACTTTATCTCATTTTTCTGTAATACCAGTGCTCTTTACTCCTTTTCCATTTGATTTTTTTGGCCACATCATAAAGAACAGCACTTTTGCAACAAAACCAGGAGGAATTAGGGGTCTATTCGCAATGACGAGTGCTAAGTTTTTTTTGTCCTGATTTATCTCAGAATGTAGGACTCTGAAAAAAACAATTGTACCTGAAGCAACTGATTTGCCTACATTCTCTTTGAGAGCTACTTATAAGATGGCATATTTCTCGTTAATACACTGCTTTATGAGGTACAATAAGCAGGAGACATCCTAGCGTAAGAGCTTAGTTTTAAAGCATAGGGACTTATTTTAGTCATAGTGACAGATCACACACCAGAAGTAACTGACAAAAAAAAATTGTTCAGTAATGCAGTAATGTGGAAAAGAGAAAATATTATTAAAATGAAGTACTCTATCTAAACATTTACTAACCACTGGGAAACCAATTATTTGTAAATAAGAACCGAGTAATACACATAGGAAAGAAAAGAGCAAGAGACTGCAATTTTAATTTCAAATCAAAGACAGAAATGCACAAGACAGGTAGCTGGAACTGTTGTACTGTTTTTGCCTTTGCTTTAGAGACAAAGGATGTCCAATATATATGTTTGACCCCAACAAACACCTTAACCAAGGAAATCCTGATTCAACTCAATTGGACCTGCTACATGAATTATACACTATATATACTTTCACATACAGGAATAAGCACTTTTTTTAAAAAGGCAGTATTTACAATAATTCTTTCACTTTAAGCAATATTCTTACTTCTTTTGCAGAACCTGATGCTCCAGGCTCATGTTTAGTACACAGCGGTCCAGCCTTCCATGCCTCTGTGTCCCCACAGTCACAAAATCCACCTCCAGTGGAGCTATGCATCTGTAAAAAACATGTATTTCAGTCATGAAATATGCACATAAAAAGCAAGAGAAAAATAGAAATGTGCATTAAAGTCAAACACAAGTATAAATACTTACTTACAAATTACAAGAGTCACTGCATAACCAACAGACTTAACACAACCTTTTTCTTTTTTTTAGATAAAAGGAGACTTATCAGAGGAGCAGGAGGGAAAAAATATAAGCTTTTTGAGCAGAAAATAAAGGGGGAAATACAGTTGCCGCTGCAAAAAAGCATGCGAGTCTCAAACAAATATAACTAGAAAGTAGGTGAAAAAGCCTATGACTGATGAATAAGTGCTTCATAAATAGCAAAATAATAATTTCTGGGTTTATTAGCAAAATTATAGCCAAGGTGCTTAATGCCTTCTTTACAAATTACTTGGTAAAGTTTGAAAATAATCTAAACAAGAATATGTGTATATTAAACAGGCATTTAGTAGTACCTCTACTTCTAACCAAAGATAATAAGATATAATCAGCATCTAAATATATTCTTTCAACTCTCACTTTGCATTACACTTTCAGAAAAGTACAAATTCTGACCCTTCATTTTGGCAAAAAGTTCAGACAAAACTCAGGCAAAAATAATTATCCTTAGCTTCCTCTAAATCCCCAATCCTAAAATAATTATAAAAACACTAAGTGACCCAATAAAAAGACACTCAAAAATTTGTTATTTACTTGAAACATTTTAAATAACCTGATCTAATTAGACTTACCTTGAGCAGGAGGTTGGACTGGGTGACCTCCTTAGGTCCCTTCCAACCTAAATTATTCTATGAATCTATAAAAAGCATAATCTGTATTCTTTAGATTGCATCTTTAAAATGGAAATGCAGCAAATCTGCTCCCGTTTGACTACCTATTTCTATGGCTGATGTATTGCCTGAAGAAGTTACTGAAAAACAGGGAAAGGACAACAGCTTCTCAGCCCAGCTATGATCCCAAATTGCTCTGGTATCATTGTCTATTTTCCCCGGTTTTCATCTTATCTCTCTGTAAACTGTGTGGGTGCATGTGTGTCAATATGAAAGTTATATTTGCATTATCCAAGATGTTTTGTATGTCTTTGAATCAACATTTACAACACATTTTCAGATCAGTATACAAAGACTTATACAGAGGGGCAGAATATTGCATTTTAGTCCCAGTTAATTTTGAGATTGCTAGGACCTTCTTCCAAACTGTCTCTCATTGAAACATAGCCACTTAAAGGGGATTTATGATCAACTGATAATACAAATAAGACAAATCTCTTCAATGGATGTCATGTCAATGAATAGAAAGAACAGTTGCAAAAAAAAGTCTAGCCCACTTTTTGGTCATGAAAGATAATTAAATTGAATACATAATGTTTCTGTACATTTTCTTGCCTCTTATAGGCCAGCTTCAAAAATGACACTTAATACATTGTTTTCCATTCTGCTTCCAAGGCTGTTGAAATAAGAGTTCTCAGTGAAGACGACAAGCAAAAAAGGGGGCCTGGGAAGGAAACAGTTTAGGCAGGGAGTTAGCTAAGAATTATTTAAAAGATCCTTCTTTAATTAAAGCATGGGAATCTCTCAATTACAACATAGATTTGGCTCAAAGAGAATCAAAGGGATATCAGAAAGAGATGATCCAGTTCTAGAACAATCTCCTCAATAAAAAATTGATGCTTAACATTTGTTTTAACTTTATCATAGTCCACACTAAGCACAAAGTAGCTTATGCAAATCTAAATAGAGGAACAGAGTGAAAATGTAGAGACTGAATCAGTGACATAAGTGCTGAAGTAACAGCCCTTGTATAGGCACACTCATTCTAAATTTCCAAAAAGTACTGGCTGGGACTCAGGACACGACTGTCATTTTCAGTCACAGCTTTTTGCTCTGACATACACTTCTGTGATATTGCCAAAGAGAATAACAATGTACGCATTCATAAACACTCCTTTACCCTTGGGTTCTTGAATTAGAAAGTTACTGTTCTTAAGAGGCTTTACGTAGTAAGAAACATGACAGAGAGATAATTAACTAAATAGTAAATCCGAGATTTGGGGGTTTTTTAAATAAAAACTACTAATGGTTTATACGCAGTTTATTATATCCTCAAAAAAATCTTCTCTAAAGCTACAAGTACAATTTCTTAATTTAAGATTTTTCTACCTTGTACCGGTGGTTCTTGTGAATGCTATTCTGGAAGCAGTCCATACAGAGTACACAAGTTGGATCAACTGCACAGTCTCTGCAACAAAAATGGTAACTGGAAAACTTTCTAAAACAGACACATGGAATTTTCACACACAAAAGAAAATGCTGCTCTAAAAAAAAAAAAAAAAAAACACCAAGATTAAGAACATTCAAATTATAAAAACATTGGCTACTCCACATCACAGAAAGATGTAAGTCAATCTTGTTAAGCTTGAACCATGTACTCGAACCTGTTATATCAGAGTCTATCGATCAGAAACATGATTGATTTCCACTTTCAAAACTTATTGCTAACATATTTCTGGTTTTGCTAAGAATAAGCAGCTATTAAAAACCATCATGACTCTGAAGTAACGTTTATTATTGTTTCCAACAACTGTAGACAGTTTGCTAATGAAAATTCTGCTAGGTTATGTTTCTAACTTTTAAAACAGAGGTTAAAATCTAAAGAGAATTCCCTTATGAAATTAGCCAAAGAATATATACTTTGAAGTTCAATTTTGACAGTTTCAGTCATGCACTCATCAAACACTTGAAAATCCAGTATTACACTCATGGGCAATCTAATTGCATTTTTTTCTATTATCCACATACATATTTTTTTTATATTGTCTTTTTGCCCTAAAACATGGTCACTCTTTTTTCTTTAAATGCTCTTTCATTCTATGCAAAATGTGGATGACAGGTGTTTAATGACAACACATCAAGTTTTTTTTCTTACCTGCAAGAGTATGTTGTCTCTCCTCCTTTGAACACCTTCCCACAGAGCTGGGAGGTTCCACTCTGTTGTAGTTTCTCCAGGAATATATCTGGGTCTTCCCCAAACAGATAACATTCCAGGGGGTATAATATCGCTGCCTGGACCATTTCTTCTTGTTTCTCCAACAAGGGGTCCATTTCAGCTGAGTAAATATTTGGCACATGTTTTGCCAAGCACTGTAAAAATGTAGCTTGGAAGTTGAATCTTTCATCACACCACTGCAAGAAAAGTACACCCATGGATAAACATAAATGAATAAATATAAAGAAAATAGGATTAAGCACTTCTACTGTGAATCCGGAATTCTTTTCCACATCAGAAGTCAGTTCTGCAAACAATAAAACCCAAGAAACCATGGTTTCCCAAGAATTCCTCTGCTATTTTCTTTCCAGTACACACCACAGTAACCTCTGTTCCCTTGAAGTCTTCTAATAAAACACTCTGAGGCAAGAGTTGCCAAGTACTATGCTACTGTAGAGCAACCCCTGCACTAATTAATTTTCTACTACTTGCTTGCCAACAGGCCAGCCAATACACAAATCTTGATTTTTGTTCAGCTGCCAACAAATGGAAAAGCAACAGCAGCAGGTTTCCCTGTCTTAGCTGGGAAATAAGTTTGGGATTCATTCCCTAGCCTGCTGATGGTCACAAAACGTGCGGCAACTTAATGGTCTTTGAAATTGTTACCCTTCAGTAAAATCTTGTTGAAACTGGTCATCAGGGTTCAATAGTTACTGAGGGAGAAAGAAGCACAACTGATTATATAAGCTTAATGTCCTTGAGAAACCAGACTAAAATGCAATTTCATATTTATAAGGCAATTAATAAAAGTATTATTTGACTTGTATTTTGACTTGAGGTTCTTAGTTTTCTTAATTTAAGTCCCTAATTTTTACTTGCAACTACTCTAGTTCTCTGAACAGTTCTCTCCAATTGTTCTACTTCTGTCCTTCAAGTTTGAATATTCTTTCTTTCACATTATCCCCATTATTTAGAAATACCTTTTGCTTTTCCCCATCGCAAATCAGATAACAAGTTTACCCATCAAGGCTCCTAAAGACAACCTCCTTTCATACACAACCTTGATTTCTGCCCCAAAAATTATTTTTGCAAGGAAAAAAAAAAAAAAAAAAAAGTAACTTCACAAATAGCTCTAAAGGAAATTTCCTCTAGGCCAGCAAGCAGAGAATGAGCAAAGCAACCACCAGAGTTCAGATTGACAGAAGGCTCTAAGTGGACTATTCCACTTTTTTTAAGGACGAAAATGTACATCATCTTACGTGAAAGGCAAAAAACCCTGATTTCCGACTAAAAATGAAACCTACATCAATCGAATCAATGGATTGCCCCCAAAATTGGCAGAGATAAGGGATTAAATAAAAGATCTATAAGACTACAGCTCCCTAGTTTACTACCTAGATTAGAAGAATTCTCCAAAAAAAGAAATTAATCTAGAAGACATGCAGTCCAAAGTGCTGCAGTCCCAGTACTCTGAAAGCCAGATCTGCAAATATCATGTAGAAATTGTATATTTGTTTTCTAAAAAACTGTATGTCTACCTAATACAGGCAAGTACAAAAAACTGTCTACATACAAAATCTAAACAGAAGAAACAGAAGTGAGATACCATGTTGAAACAGCCTAGATTAACAATAACATCCATTAACCAAAACTAATCTGTTAAAAGAGATTTGTTCCGCATTGTAGTCACTCTAAACACTTGCTTTATGGCTTTAATAAGACACACTACAGTTCTAATATGTTTAGTTTTAGCCTGAGGCTTCTATTGATATTTTGGCCATCGATCTTCCTTAGCATTACCCTTAGGTAGTCGTTACTTCATTTATTACGGTGATCCACAAACTCAAAGTTATGGAAGAAAATGCACGGCAGACACTGAAGGAAAAGAGAAGCCATGGATAATGTGGTCATGCAGGAAAGCAAATTTCTCCTCAAATCATCCTAGAATATCTCATTTTATAAGGTGTAGGTTGACCAGTCTAATCAGATTTCTTGAATCATAAGGCATTCAACCCATCCTTAAGTATCTAAAAAATGAAGATTCATCCATGAAGTGATGGGAACAACTTATTTAAATTCCAATTCTAACAAAAATTCTAGATCAAGAACAGATTTATTACTTGAGCAGCAAGCACCCCTGTGATCACCATATTGGTCGTAAAAACTTTAGCATACACATGCATGTAATACATATGCATTCTGTATACATATACATACATGCACTCAAATATATAGGCATGTATTTATTTTCAGATATTCACAGTGCTAAGGAACAAAAGAAAAAAGAAACAAATTAGCTGACTGCCTTTTTATTTTAATTAAGTTGTTCAATTTTTTTAACTACCTAGCAACAATTTTTTTTAATAAAAATTATGCTTACCTGGGGCATAAAGACACCAAATTTTAAAAAGCAACTGAAAATTAAATCCACATTTATCGAATACTTGCATAACAGCACTTAAAAAAGAAAAATGTCATGCTTAGCTGGGGGTTCTCAGAAAGGTATCAAATTCTAAAAAGGTAACTGAAAATTGAATTCCTTCATCACAGGTGTCTATTTTTTATATGTCCGATTTAGGATGAGTGGAAAGTAAATTATTCTTAACATAATTAAACTTCATAATTCAATGTTCCTCCTTAAATGTGTTTCCTCTTATAACTTGTTTTTATTTTTGTTTTAACTTACCTATACCGCACTATGGCTTTAGCAAGTTCCCCTCCCAATTTGGTTACTGGATTTGTTCAAATGGGGGTGTGTGGGATGTGACCCCTTGACATGCTCTCTTTCCAAAGCACAAGAGAATCTGTCTGTAGCTCTTCTATCTTAGTAAGTCGTGTTCCCAAGAGATGGCATAAGTTTAGCTTCTGCGTTTGTTGGAACAGAGGACATCATAGCTTCAAGAAAAAAAGCTTTCCTGAAAATCTGCCAGAAGAGTAGAATGGGTTCTCACACAGTCTAACTCACAAACATTTCAAGCATTCCTGTGCAAAGCTTTTAATTCTATTTAAATGTTGTCCAGAGAAGGAAGGACAGGAAGGAGGGAAAGAGAGGGAAGAAGGGCAGAGAGAGAACTCTCTCAAGCAGGCTGGCTGCCTTCTGGTAAGCACACTAAATTATATCCTCAACCTATACGTCACCCAGGAAATATCCATTATATTCACAAGAGAAACAAGAATATTCCTCTTATTATTTCTAAAAGCTGCACTAGGCTAAACTTCAGACCTATCCCATACCCTCTGTGTCTCCTAGGAGAAGTAATTTATTCCTTGCGTCAAAATCTCTTTAGTATACTATATTCAATTGTATAAAATTACACACAAAACTATCAAAAAACCAGAAGCTGCCAAATAAAGCACACCCCTAAGTTAAAATTGACTGTCCAATGGTAGCTTGGTCCCCTTGTGCACACCAATTGAAATTCAAGTTTGAATACTTTGATTAACACTTTGAGTAGTCCCACCTTCCCTCTGCTCACTCATTCCTTTACCTGAGCACATACCTGTCAAGTGCTCAGTTGCTACAGATATAAAAACCATATAAATGAATAATGTGTTAGTTTTTCTTTATTGACCATATACTGACCAGTGAAGAGGAAATAAAATATTGTATCATCATCAATTAAGTTCTAACTATCTGTCCTGGTTTCATCTGGGATAGAGTTCATTTTCTTTCTAGTAGCTGGTATAGTGTTATGTTTTGGGTTCAGTATGAGAAGAATGTTGATAACACACTGATGTTTTCAGTTGTTGCTAAGTAGTGTTTAGACTAAGTCAGGGATTTTTCAGCTTCTCATGCCCAGCCTGCAAGAAGGCTGGAGGGGCACAAGAAGTTGGGAGGGGACACAGCCAGGACAGCTGACCCAAACTGGCCAAAGGGGTATTCCACACCATGTGACATCGTGCCTAGTATATAAACTGGGGGGAGTTGGCCTGGGGGACAGATCCCTGCTTGGGACCTAACTGATCATCGGTCAGCAAGTGGTGAGCAACTGCATTATGCATCACTTGTTTCATATATTCCGATCCTATTTTTATTATTGTCATTTTATTGTTGTTATTATCATCATTATTAGTTTCTTCCTTTCTGTCCTATTAAACTGTTCTTATCTCAACACATGAGTTTTACCTTTTTCCTTCCGATTCTCTCTCCCATCCCACTGGGTTGGGGGGGGTGAGTGAGCGGCTGTGTGGTGCTTAGCTGCTGGCTGGGGTTAAACCACGACACCATCCCATGCACAGGATGAACTGGGAGTCTAGAAAAGCCTAGGAGCTATGCAAGACAGCTGCAAGCAGAGATGGGGCTTGCACTGCAGCTTTCTGCCCAACACTGGCACAGGCTGCCCTGAGAGGTTGTGGAGTTGCCATCCTTGGACATACTCAAAAACTGACGGGACATGGTCCTGGGCAACCTGTTCTAGGTGACCCTGCTTGAGCAGGGAGTTTGGACAGGATGACCTCCAGAGGTCCCTTCCAGCCTCAACCATTCTGTGATTCAAATGCCTTCACCAGGAGAAATCTTACTTCCTTCTCAATCTCTATTAATCTTCCAATTTCTGCTACAAGTAAGCCCTATGGAAAAGTCATTTTCCAAATTGATTCCACTCAAGAATAAATTTGAAATAGTGTACTGAAAGAGGCAGAGGTCATGAGATAATGCAATTAAGATAAAAACATTATCACGTAACCATAATACTACTATCAGTCGGCTCTCCGCAGCCCCCAGGCACTCACACCCTACTCACTGGGGCCCACAGACTGTAACAGAGGAAAGCCCAGAGGAAGCAGGCCTGAAGACACTCCACTCCAACTGATACTATTCCACCAGAAAATATTTTTGGGCTGCAAACTGAAAATTACTGAATTTTAGGGGGGGGGGGGGAAATCACCTCCACATACATTTGGAGTAAATTGAATTCTGAAATTTCTCAGCTTTTAAATATCTGTATTAGCAACCTTAGTAAAGTTCTTTTGATGGTGGGGGTTTTTTGTCACTTTCTCATTTTTATTAAAAGTTCACTGAAGAAACAGCCATGCCATCACATGGACCATACAGACATATGCATGGCCCAGAAATAAAACCGCCACAATGACCAGGATGAGCTAAGGGAGTAATCATGGCAGCAGCACACCACCACCTTTCCTGTGGAGGGAGCAACATCCACACCATGCCGGTGGGCATTCCCAGATTTTGAAAACAGTAAGCAAAGGTGACACTTGGGAACCTGACACTGGTGAAGAGCATGCGTCAAAGACACTCATTGTCTCCTATCTCTTCTTTTATACTTGATATCTCTAACTTTCTCCAGCCCCATCTCTTTTCCTCCTTTAATCACACATTCATGTCACGTTCTCCTTTTTTAAGATTGCATTAATTCTCAAACTGCATGAAAAAGGGAGACGAAGGGAACCAGGAGGAGTTGCAAAGCTATGTTTCTCAAGTGTAAGCAGTTCTGTCAAAAGAGCAGAGACAGCAATCATTTTGTCCGAGATATTTGACTTTTTCTGTATAACAAAAGCAGTAACCTGTAATCTTTAATGGCTCTTCAGAAACATATGACTACAGAAGCGGTACTTCACAATACTGCTTGAGAAAGAATCATTAGGAGATAATCACTTATCTTGCATGGTAAGATGTCCTCCTCTGTGGGATCAGACTACTAACATTTCTTCCCACACATAAGCATACAGAGATCTTCCCAAAAGTCAATTCCAACCAAACATGCAGGTTTCTCCTACATCTAAAAGGACAGTTTGTAGGTTTTTTCCAAACCTTTCAAGTAAGCATCACATCAGAAAAGATCAGAGGATGAAAAACTGTATTTGCCTACAAACACTGCTATAAAAAGAGCAAAATATCTGTCATTGATATATCCAACGTATCCATATCCAATTTTGTCATTCACAAATGCATTCATTTGTGAATACTGAAAATAATAATAGGAATGAGAGCTAAGTATGTATATAAGGAAAAAGAGACAAAAAGTTAGCAACAAACTCTCTCAATTCACTTTTCACCTATAGATCAAGCATCAAATGAGATTTCTCACCACTATGACAGAATTTCTTTATCATTGCAACAGGTTTATTACGTACATTAATTCAATAGCCTTATTTCCATGACAGTTTTTGATTTACATTCTAAGCACTGTTCTGTTTGAATTCTAAAGTCTTTTCAAACTGTTTGCATTAGGCAATACTATAAGCAGCAGCTCTACTTTAACTGCACTGATTGACACACTGATCTTTTAGTGCAAAAGTGACTGCATAAATTTCAAGACTATATTTTTACATATATGCATTAATGTAATCAGTGAAAAGAAGGAATACTAATATTTATAAACGTTAAACAACAAATTATGAAGGAATAGACACTGCCAGTAGCACAAACTAAAACCTGTACCTGGTCCAATATTCCAGTTCAAAGGAATAGTAAAACAGCTTAGTTTGTGCACAACATAAATCTGTCAAGCATGAGATGGCAATACCAGCTGCCTGTCAAAACAGCTGGTAGAAGCAGGTTTTTAAAAGTAAATATATAAAATGCTGGGGACCTACTGATTTCAAGCAGCTGCCATTCAACATAAATATCAAATGCTAAAGACTGCTTTACTTAATGCACAGAACAGTTGTTACTAGTTAAACAGAGATTAGCAGGACAACAGATCCCAGAAAACTTTTATCCTGATATTATCTATCCAATTGAGCAACCATAAAAGACATTTTAAAAGGATAAACACACAGAAGTTCTTTGATAAGTATGCAGAATACTTAAAAATTCTTTAGAAAGCAAACTTCAAAGGATTCTTGAATTAATATTTTCATATAAAGCTTCTGCTTTTAAATTTTTAGTTCAGTTTTTCCTTCTGTTTATTTTGGTATAAAATTATCAGTTTTCTAATGCACAGAAAATAAGATCCAACTGCAGTACAGAACACTTTGCATTATTTTTAGTAAAACTAACAAGGAGACAAGGCAATCTATTTCAACCTGAAAGATATATGTTCCCCAAAGAAGAGACTTAAAAAATAAGCACTAGAAATTAATTAGCATATTTGTTTTTCCCTGCCTTAAATCAAACTCAATTTTTTTTTAGGAGCATAAATTCTACCATCCCAGGCAGGGCACAGTTCAGTGAGTTAAAACAGAAGCTTACTCTAGGTTTTTTGTCACATAAGCACTACGTAGCTGTTCATGATGCATTTCACATTCTCTGGCAAAGTACAGCCAATGTTTTAGTAGAGAATTTAAGCTTCAAAAATGACTCGATTACAAAAATATCTGTTTTCTGACATATCAGTCACATGGCTCCTTTACATAACATAGCTGGGAACCAGCCATGTACCAAACTTTGGTCTGCTCTGGATGTCAGTATTTACACTGAAAGAAGCAAGTTTGGTTTCAAAAGTTATCTTCTATTGGCACAACATGGGTAACATTCAAGACTGTCTAACATTGTCCTAACAAAACATCAACTCTGACCTGAAGACATAAAAGAACTGTTTGATCTCTACATTCATTTAAACTTTGGCCCCCAAGCCAAAGCAGGGTACCAATTAATGTTAAAAGATGCTTTAATGATGCAGGTGTTTGCCCACTGGGAATGAGACTCATAACAACAGCACACACTACTAAAGCTTCGTCTACAGTAGAATCTGCCTTGATTCCAGTAGCCTCCAACAACTACCAGTTTAGCTGAACCAGAGCAAACCAGTGACAACCAGAGAAGCAGAAGTAACCACCAGCACCATTGGTTACTGTTTCGGCTGCTGGAAAGCTAAAACTAATGTCATCTTCAGGGTAAACAATGTACAGACCCAGGCTGTTCAACCTCTTTGAAACTGCAGGTCAGGTGTCAGCTTTAAATCATGATCATCTCCAACATCACAAGAGTGCAGCTTCAGTTCATGGGGGTAAGCGCTTGAATGCAAATGGGTACCCAAGGAGACATTTGAAGTGAACTCACGGCCTGTAGTTCTCTCTCTGCCGTGCCATAGATATCTCTACCATACTGCCTACCAACTGGACACTCTAGCCTAAATATGCTACCAAATTAGCAGGACAGTACTAAGTAGGTTCAACAGGCAAAACAAAGTAGCCAGAAATTCTAGAAGTAATTCCCATTTCTTTGAGGCATCCAATCTAAACACATTTCATGTTCCAAATTTTTCGGTCAAACCTGCGCTAGGTAGATAGCAATGCACAATTAACACATCAACACCAGGGGAAACAGGAATTCACTATCACATATTAAAGCAAAACAATGTGCAAAGTACGTATCTTGGGGGAAAAAAAGTTATTCTCCCTAGAAAACTAGCAAAATCATCATCTTTGCAGAATTATTTGTAGTATTCTGTGAGACTTTAAAATCAAGGTTTTTCTTTAAGTTCTGACTATTCATTTGACAGATCCTTTTAATTTTGTTTCTAGAGAAAAAAAGGAAAATACTTTGATTCTTTCCTTGTTTGATCCTTAACATCTATGCCACGGTCTCCTACCTTCGAAGGAACAGATTAACTGTCAAAGTTCTTAGCACCAGCCTGCACTTCAAAAATTGCAACTACAGTGGATATTTATAAAGTAATTCATTGATTTGGTATAGTTATGTTTGGGGACACCCCCCCCCCCCCAAAAAAAAAAAAAAAAAACCCAAAACCAAAACAACCACTAGGTTTTTGTATTAATTCCTGTCTACTCAAACTTGTCTTACAACCACTCAATTTTCCAATTATCATGAATTTTAAGATCCATTGTATATGCAGTCTAATTCTGCAGTGAATGAATGTTTAATAAAATTCAGGCAAATCTATCTGTATTTAGCACTCACTCAGCATCTCCCAAATGCTTTCCCTTATATACCAAAATCAACCTGTTTATCCCTAGCTTCTCTACTGCTCTGGGATCTAGAAGCGACTTAAACAGTTGCATGCTATCAGGAACATCCACTTGCAGCTACGTTTTCCTGAAGCCACATAACTCTCGCAGTACTGTAACTGTACCACAGCAGAACTACAGCAACCATAATTTGTGCACTTCATGTGGACTTGAGCAAAGATTACGGATACTTTCACAATCGCAGTTGGCTGCTGCACTAAAAAGCCACAAAAATTACCAAGAAGTATGAGTAAACATGAAAGCAGGCAAGGAAGGAAAAACCACAGCATTGGCTCAATGCCATAACAAAATGAAAGCACTTCAATAGAGTGCCAAATGTATAAGGACGCAAGCAGGACCTTGGCGATGCTCCAGTTACCTGTTGCAACTTCATGGACTCCACTTGGACACTGATACAAGTGCACAGTATACACTGTTCTGCTAATACACTGCACCGTTCTAAAAACAGTGGCTTTAACTATATGCAATTCAGGGCTTATTTACACAAAACAATATGCTGGTTTACCTAAAGATGAAATTTTAAACTGATTCAGCTTAACATAAACTGATGTAAAATTATATGGACATGTCATCTGGTCTAAGCAGGTTAATTCAGTTTAGGATAGGTTAGATTCAAAACTGGAAGAAGTCACTGCAACTCCAAAATAAGATGCCTGACTGAGATTTCATTAATCTCAAGAAATCACCTGTATATGAATATCCCCTCCATATTACTATTTGATTACCACACAGCTACAGAAGCAAGGCTCTTCGCATGCATTTTCTGAACTATATAATGGCATCGAATGACTCAAAACAAGATCTGAAAACACTTTTGAATGCACAAGTGCCTGTATCATGTTTTGCTTCCTGAGATGAAAATTCAAAATCAAGTTATTTTCCTGCCTTTAAAAGACATATCCTAACAATAAAGCTTTCCTCTCCTTGGACACCACTACCCCACTTACATCTATACTTTTATATAGGAGTATTGACTGCTGACAAAAGATGGGACTTCTGAAAAAATCCCTTTTCTCCAAAAATATTACTGAGAAAGTACACATATGTCAAAATTTAAAGATGTAGTATAAATTAAAATCTTTGAAATATTTTAATACCTAAACCCTGCTCATATATTCCAGACAGCAGCCACCAAAGCAGGCAGGAGTCAAACTGGAATTTGTTTAGAACACAGAGGGACAAACAACCACAGGGCTGGATTCAGCCTGCAAAGCAGGCTTTTATTAGGCCACTGGAAATGCCTGCTAGCCAACTACTAGACAAGCCAGGTCCAGCCCATCAATCAGCCAAGCAAACTGCAGATGCTGTTGGGAAAGAAAAGAAAGTGAACTTAAGTTTGGAAGACAGGGCTTACTACTAGGTCAGTGCCAGGGCAGCCTGAATTCAGCCCTCTCTCTTTCACAGCAGCTCAGCTCAGGAAGCAATACGGCCACTATAGGGAAGTAGAGGGCAGAGATGGGACCCGACTTCAACTAATGCAGTGAAACGCCAACTCAGGTATTTGCAACTACAGCCATCCAACCTGAAAAGTTGGAGTTAAGTGCACAGAAGACACCACCGAGTTGGGCTGGGCGCAGAACAGTTTATTACCTGAGTCATCACCATCCACTCCAGAATCAGGCTGGCTCCTGCAGAATCATTCAGGTAATCCTGCATCATGCACCCAGCACTCTGGGAAAGTTTACTAGTCATGCAGCCAGATCTGGTGCTACTCTGCAACCAACAGCACCCAAAGCCAGAGATGAAAAAGGAGAGCTAGAAACAGTCTGACTGGGCTGACACTGAGACAGATTCGGCGAGCTCAGTAAGGCCAAAGCTCCCTCCAGCCAGTTGTTTCTGCTCCGCACTTCTTCAACTTCCTGATTACAGCATCACAGGGAAAGGGCGTTCAGACCAGCTGTGCATAGTGAAAACACATGTCAGTCAGGAAATGTTAGTTTCTGACCTGAAGACATAACTAATACCATCTTTAGTACAACAGTAAATTGGCACAGTGTACTGCTTCCAGATTACAGCTGTCTCTGGCATCAGTATAGCCAGGTTTGCAATCTAACTTCATGAATGCTGTCAGACTCAACCTAAGTTCATAACCCTAGCTCTCCTTCTCCCTTAATACAATACCCTCATCCCATACTCCCTGTCAGAATTCCTGCAGTTTGCTTGGATATATGGCAAACAACACAGCCTGGGTGGCTACCCGCCTCTCTTGGAATAATGGTAATTCTGGCACAGACACTCTCAATTGGCTGAAACCACATAAAAATTAGGAAAACTTAGTGGGCCAGCATCGACTCTGAGCAGCTGAAGATCTCTTCAACATCTTTCCCCATGTTTTTCACAATACCATTATTACCAGTTTTACGCATTGCCTGGGCTAATTCAGCCTCTTATGTGTCCCAATAATGAAAGGTTGATTGCATTGCTTTGGTGCTGATTGCAACTATCGCCCTCAGTACCTCTCTGACTCTATACACGGCTCTCAAGCTTAAGAAGTTGCCTGACTCGGGTTGTATTTTTTGACGCTATAATGCAATCAAATTACATTTTTACTAGTTTAAAATCAAATTGTCTCTAACATAGAAAAAAATCTACACATAGGCCTGTTATGGCCAGAGAAATACACTTCACTTTAGAAATGACTCTGTAGTCCCAGACTGCATCCTTATGATTTGCAGATATCCTTACAATTCTGAGAGGAAAGGTACAAAGAACAATGGTTGTTGGCTTAGCACTGCCACCTGCAAGAGAAATTCCAAGAATAAACATCTCCTAATTTCTATCTTCCTAATTTTATTAATGTTGTATAGCATCACGTAAAAAGTAGCAGCTATTCTACAAGCTTGCCAGTGCCCAACTTTCAAACATCCACAGTCAAGAGTTTCCAAACCATACTATGTATTCAGGTTGTTACAGGAAAATGTAACGTTTCTGACACATGTTCAGACTCCCTTTCTTAAACTGACAGCCTTTGGGTTTTAAACTCCTCTAGCCAAAGTGTTTGCAATATAGTCATCACTTCACGAGGTTGTGAAGGAAAGCATAGGTCCTTACCTACTATCACTAAGACAGATTCAACACCAAGTTCTGTTCAGTAAAGGAATATTAAATCCATAGGTGATTAAAGTAATTTACAGAAAAAAAGAGAGGATAATTCTGTTCAGCCAATAAACAATCATCTCCATCCTTTCTAAACTTCACTGTTTGTTGCTTCATTCACACTCTGCGGAACAATAACCTTTTTTGTTCCCCAGTAAAGTCACCTTTAATTAAGAAAGGTAAAGTCAGAAAAAGGATAAAAGATGCACGTACAAGGACGCAGGACAGTCTTTGAAGCTTTCTACAGTCTGATCTCGTTTAATTACGTAGAGATCAGATGAAGACACGGGACAGGGGGTGGGAGACGCTGCGGGGAGCTGGCGGCAAACCAGCCGCCTGACAGGCTCGCCGGGCCCAGGGCACGGCTGGTCCTCCGGGGCAGAGGCGGCCGCCGGCGCCGACAGCCAGCCCAGGCCGCCGGCACAGGAGCTGTACCGGGCAGCGGCTGGGTGCGCTCTCCCACCCCGCCGGCGGCGCAGGGGCGGCAGCGGGCCGCCCGCTCTCCCCCCCGCGCTCCGGCCCCACGGACCGCGGCCGCTACGCCGTCGCGCCTCGGCAGGTGCCGCCGGCAACAGCGGGCGCACAATGGCGCGTCCCGCCCCTCCACGGCGCCTCACGGCAGCCCCACCACGGAGGACGCAGCCCCCGCGGCGCCGCCCCTCGAGCGGAGGCGGGGGGGCCGCCGGCTCCCTCCGCGGCCGGCAGCGGGGCGCCCCGCGGCAGGAAAAGCTCGACCGAGCGGCGGGGTGGCAGGGCGAGCGGGGGGCAAGGGGGAACCGCGCCGTCGCGCCGGGCTGCAGCCTCACCACGGCTCGGTCCTGGAGCTGCACGGGGACCCGGCCGCCCACCGCTCCCGCTCCGGGCCCTCCGTCGCCTCCGTCCGCCATTTTGAGAGCGAGGGACGCGGCCGGCGACGCCGTCACCGCCCGGAAGGAGCCGCCGCCGTCACCCGGCCGCTGCGCTGCGCCGCGTCGCGACCGCAGCCCGCCCCTCGCGGCGGCCCGGGCTCGCACCGCGCAGGCGCCGCCCGCCGTGCGCGCATGCTCCCTGGCGCCCAGCCGTTCCGGGCTGAGGGGCGGTGAGGGGGAGGCCGGCGGGGCAGGCGGCGGTGCGCCCTGTCTTGGGGGCGGCAGCGCGGAGGAGGCGGGTGGCTGAGGGCGGGAGACGTCCGGCAGTTGAAGGCCGGGAGGGGAGGCGAGCGCCGTCGCCATGGCCCGGCCCGCTCAGGAGCGCTGTGAGGGGCTGGGGAGGCCCGGATCCGTCCGGCAGCGCCTCCTGCCTCCCGCGGGAGGCCGAAGCAAAGCGCTTCCCCGGGATCTGTCGGGTCGGGCCGCAAGCTAAAGTTGGGTTGATCCTACCCGCAGAGTTACATGGATGAAGTTCCTCTGCGGGCACTTAAACTCCAGAGTGTGGGTGTTTGCTTAGGGCCCTGCGTTAATAGCAAGATAATAGCTGAAGTAATTTTCACGTACACTGATGCAGATTCACACTACTTCAGCAGACACAGCATGTGTCTCCCATTTGGGCCAAGCAAAGGCAAAATTCTATGAACTTTGTGCCAGTGTAGGAGGCAGCAGTAGCTTTAGGCACATGCCTGTCTCCAAGGTCAAAATTTTTCCTCCACACCTTGCTACAGCATATCATAACTGTTCTGGGTACTCTGCATTTGCTACTCTGGCAGAAGATTAAGGCATTTAGGAACTTGGCTGATAAGTGACAAACCTGGCCTAAGTGCTGCTGGAAGTTTTCCAAGTTGCTGCAAACCAGTCCAGCTGTGCGATTCCCTGTGTTTGTACCTTTCCAGGGCTGGGGAAATAGGCAAATAGCCATAGCTTTGGAACTTGCAGGCATATATACTAACCACCTATCGAATGTCTAATATCTGTTTTGAAGAAGACTGCAGGAGGTAGAAATAAACGGACGCCTGTAAAGTTGAAAGCAGACGACGTTTAATGCTAAAACACACACATATTTATAATCACAAATTCTGCAAAGTCACTGTACACGCGCACAAGCATAAAATATGATTGGTTATATCAACTCTGTACACGCGCATAAATGTAAGACATAATTGGTTATACCAACTCTGTACACGTGCATAAACATAGGACATAATTGGTTATACCAACTAAAACATGCGAAACTTGTCTCAGTCTAATTGGTCAAGATAAACTGCCGAATTGAGGTTCTTTGTGCCAAGTTCCCTTTATCGTGGAATGCGCACCTGTGTTCTTCTAATTGGCATCTTTCTTTTTTTGTCTTCTTTATTCTGTTCAAGGTCTTCTAAAGGCGTCTGAAATGCTCTTGCGACCGTTAGTTAAATATGTGTCCACAAAAGACTGCCTCCTTCCATTGTAGTCTTACTGCTTCAAGCCTCCAAGCAACTTTTCCATGTTCCTCAGTTATCAGTATGGATGGGATAAAGTTTGCAGGTGACCTTTTCAGGTATATTCAATAGATTTTTCTCCCCATACCTGGCCACAGGTACTCTCAAAGTTCTTCTCTTCTGTCTTCAGAACATCTGACTGTAGCTCTTCTGTGGTAGCTACCACTTATCTTCATTTTAAGAAGTCACTGCAGACTTACTTACGTTATTGAAATCTGTCACTTAAAATTACTGTGTAGATATTGTCACTGAGACAGGTTTAGGCATGAGACGTAAAAAAAGACAAAGTGAATTTTGCCATTGAGCCACTTAACAATCAATTCAAAGCTTCATCTAGTTTTGTCTGTACGTGTTGCAGATCTGTACACAATCTTTTTCGATAGCACAGCTGACCGCTAACCAGCAGTGTTTGCACAACAGCCAAGTTTAGACTGTGATTACTGGAGTCCTCCTCGTGTTTTAGCATCAACAGTAGCAACTGTATAATCCAACCTCCAACACAGTCGAGCAAGAGAAGCAAGGCTGTGATTCCAAGATGGCAACAAACGCATTCAAGCAGTGGGAGGGCTGCCTGCAGTCCCCTCTGCTGTGAGACAAGCGTCTTTCATGGCCGTATCTTTTAGCTGAACTACCAGTATGGTTTCGCTTTACTGGGGGACTTTTAGAAGAAGTTAGGCTAGCGTAAACCAGCTGCTTTAGTTGAACAAGAGTATAGACTTATTAAACAAAATCATACAAAAAAGAAAGGTTTGGAACCCACATATGCTGGGAGACAGCAAAATAAGTGGCAGCGAACCTCTGAAAAAAGTAAGTTGGCACCACTACCCAGGCAGAAGGCACAAAACACCGAGATCTCAGGGATACTAAAGTAATAGAGGAAATAAGCAGAATGAAACAGGAATTCAGAAAAATTTAAATAGAGAGAAAATGCTGAAGCTTAGCAGTCCTGGTAGAGCTAAAATAAAATGGTAGACCTCCAGGAAGAAGTTGAGCAAACCCTATTTTTCAAGATTACTCCGCAAGATTACCGTGATTACTGATTGCTAACTGTTGATTTAAAAGCAGTTGTTTGGGGTGTTCTTTGGGAGGAAGTAGGAAGCAGACAAGCAAGGTGGAAGGCAGCTGAAAAAAACCACAGCAAACATACATTAAGTCCCACAAAAGAGCAGCTAAATTATCAAGAACGTCTGAAAAGGGGTGTAATATAGTAACAAAGTGTAACTGATCTGAAAAGAGTTTTTTGATAAATGCTAAATCTTTGTCCTATGACAAATTATATGAGAAAAGATAATAAAAATTAAGCAGTATTACATTAGAAACATCTATCTGAGAAGTTGTTTCAGAATACTACATTAAATATCAAAGAAAACAGTGACGTACAGTGACAGAAGCTTTTTCAGCTAAACCCATCCTTAAGGTGGTAAGAAAAAAACCTCAACGGTAAACGTGGGCAGCAGTTAGGAAAACAGAGAGCTGATAGCAAAGAATAATTTACCAATTATGGAACCGTACAGTTGCTATAGTAAGGTTTAAAACGGTGTATATGAAAAAAAAAATGATCAGAAGACCATAAAAAGAGTTTTAAGTACGTCAGGAGCAAAAATGTCAATTGCCTAGATTATGAGCAGGTAGAATTATAAATACTGACAGGAAAAAAAACCAAAAACCAGTGAATGTTCATGTGCCGTCCTTGGAAGGAAGCAGGATGAGACACTGATCTCCCCCGTACGTCTAGTTTTTCCCCCGACCGTTCTTGTCCGAAGGAACGGTACGTGCTTCCCGCCGAATGACGAAAAGGCCTTAAGGCCTAATGCGGACCGCACGTTTCAGCTGACGTTTTGGCCCGTTTTGTCCCAGCCTCGGCATTTCCAGGCTCCCCCGCAGCTCGGGGGGCAGCGGGCACGCTCGGAACCGCAGGGCAGGGCACGGCGGGGGGCGGACGGGAAGCTGCAGGCGGGTCCCGCGGCCCCGCCGCATAAAACCGCCTAAAGGAGGGGAGTGCCCGGCTTCCTCCCCCCCCCGCTGGCATCGGTCCTCCGAGCCAACCACAGACGAGCGGCAGGGGCGGCCCGGCCCGGCCCGGCAAGCCGAGGAGGTGGGCCGCGACGCGGAAGTGCCGAAGCCGGCGGCCCTACAGGGCGGCGGAGCAAGGCGGGACCGCCCGGGGCGGGCGCAGGATGCTGAAGCTGGCGGTGGGGCTGCTGATAGCGGCCGCCGTGGCGCTGCTGCTGGACTCTTACGCTCCTTCGGGGACCCCGCCGCCGGCGGGCCAGCGCCGCCGCCGGCGGGCCCCTCAGCCCGCCCCCGGGGCGGAGGCCGCCAACCTGCTGTGGGTAGTGCAGGTGAGTGGGGCCGGGGGAGGGGGGCGTGGCCGACCAACTTCCCGGCGCGAGAGGCGGCGGTTGGCGCCGCGCTGAGGTGCGGCCCCCCCCCGGCCTCCACCCCCGCTCCCGCCCGCCCCGCTTTTCGGGGCTCCGTCGCGGGCGGAGGTCGCTGTGCGGAGCCCGGCGAGCGGGGCACAGGGCTGCCGCCGCCGGGGGGCGAGCGAGGGGCTCCCAGCTGCGGTGCCGCCGCGCTCGGTGAGCGGCTGTGGCACCTTCTCCCGCTAACCGCCCCCCCCCCCCCGCCTTCCCGCCTTTGCTGTCCCGGGGGCCCGCAGTCAAGCCTAAGTTACAGGTGTTTGGCCAGTTCGCTAGGCTACCCAAAAGATAAGATGTCCGTGGTAGAAGTGGGTAATTAAAACTCACCTAATTATTACGCTATCCTATATATTGCATCAGTACCCAATACGGTATTATCCCAGTGAGAAATGCAGGCTCTGCCTGTCCTTTTCCCCTTCTAAAACTTAGAAAAGTTCGGTGGCTGAGAAAATAGTTACGCAGGTTTTTAGCAATAGAAGGTACTGGGCCAGTATAAGAGTGATGTATGTTAGGTTAAATGTACACGGCTTTGTTTCCGGGTTGAACAGAAAATCCAAAATAACCTGGTATAGTCTTGGAAGTAAACTGTCACGCCTGGGTGCTCCTCTGGCCTCTTTTCTGACTCTTCCCCCCAGAGCATTCCTGAAGCACTTAGTGTATAACTAACCACAAGCTGTTTACGTATTTGCAGGTAATCGACGGCTGAGATGTCACAGGGATTGCTGTGCAATTCCTTCTAACAAATAGTCTTTTACTATTTTGCTTTTACACTCAAACTCAAGGACACTTTGCCTAAACATATTAGCTGCAGGCAGTGGTGTTAGGGCATAAGCCGGCATACTATTAGTCCTTTTGTTCCCTCCAATTGCTATGTATTTTCAAAGTCAGTTTTTCCAGTAATTTTTTCTTAAGCGACTCAAGGCTTATCTTTACCGTAGAACAGATTTCAAGATGAGAGATACGTTTGAATTAATAAAGCCTCTATCTTGAGTTGCTGTCTTGAAGAGAGTCAACTACAGCAGCATATAGCAGCTGCAGAGGTATGCTGACAAGCAGCATGTGCAGCGCCGTACTTCTCTTGCCATGTTCTCTCTGGTTGTGTTACTTCAAGTGGAGTTCTTCCAAGGATAGGTCATGGCACAGCTAATTTGAGACTTGGCTTTACTTTCAAGTGGTTATGTTCTCTTTCAGACGTGCCCTTTAACAGCTGCTTTATCATTGACCTAACTTGGAAATTAAGCAAGCACGAACTCCAGCGTTGTGCCTGATGATGTTGTGGGAAGCAGGCTTCAGGCTCCCTGGTGACTCCATAGGTCTAGCCTAGGTCACTGGATAGGTCTCAGGATGATAGGTTCCACCCCCAGCAGTTCCTGCCTTGTTTTTCTTCCCATCCACAGGACTGTCTCTTCTTAAACTGAACTAAGTAGCAGTCTTTTTACTATAAACTTGTATTAATGGCTCTTTCACCTTTCTTAGAGCAGCACTTCCTTTCTTGCCCTGTGCCTAATAGGCACTCTAGTTCATAATTTGACAAGCTTACAGTTGATTTTTCTCCTGTTTCTGTCAGCTGGATGCATTCTGCTGTTGCAGTAGGCCTTGTTAGTCTCCTTTGTTAATGCCTGCCTTTCCTGAGCCACATGTTCTCTAGATAAGGAAGGTGAGTGGTAATTTCTCCTCACCCCTAAGTCTCTTGCAACCCATTTTGATGAAAGTTACTGCTGGTGATGCAATGAGAGACGCTAAATTTTCACATCAGTCAGAGGGAGGGGAAAGAGAGAAGAAATGCAGCAAGCGGGCCTTTACCTACATTTTGGGAAATTAAATATGAGCATTGTAAGCTTTTCCCCTTGCCCTTTGAATTCCTTTATTGGGACATCTTTTGAAGTTAATTAAAAAAAAAAAAAAAAAAAGGGGAGAAGTGCCACTCCCAAGATCTTCATATTTCATGGCTTTTAGTGATGACAGAAACTTAGTCCCAGCTCTCAGAAGTCCCGGGACACTGTAACTCTTAGAACTTACAAGAAAACCCTTTTGTAAATCTTAAACTCGTATCATAGTAGCAGGAAAAAGCAGGAAGATGTGTGTAGAAAATCAGGCTTCCCAACCACTGTCTGCTAAAAGGTTGGAAATTTACATTCTCTGTAGTTATCGGTAGAACAGGAGTAAGGTTTCTTGTAAGACTTTTTGCTCAAGAACCTGGACACAGCAACAATAGAATTTTTTATTTTCTCTGTTTGATTGCTGAGATAGGTGAATTGCAAATCCACAGGCTGAGGAGAAGCAAAATAGGATGTATCCTTGTCAATGATTAAATTAGGTTTGATGTATCAAGGTAGTTTTACTGTGCTTTTTGATTCACACTAGGTTGAATGTATCAATAAAAATGAAGTTAAGGTTATATCTAAAAGTATTTACCTTTTTTAGCGTCCAATTCTGATCAAGGCAGAAGTTCCATATAAGCAGATGCAGAATTTTCCTAAGCAGAATTAGAAAATTGTATTCAGGCAATGTTTTCTACATATTCAGATGACTGAATAAGTAGAAGCTAAGGCATTTTGTCTCCAAGGTATTTTACCTGGATTTTTCAAACAGGAAAAAGCTTTACAAGAGCCAGGTTTATTAAATTGAATGTAAATGCTAATGTTTTTCTTTCTCAGTTAGTGATATTGTCAGATGGCCATGAGCATGTCCTTGCTGTTTTTTGAGCATCAAATACCATTTGTCTAAACTGAGGAGGATAATGTATTAATTGATTGACTGAAGTGGAATTGGGTTGAGATAAAGACAGTTTGATAGGACAGAAAAGGAAGGGAAAATAATAATAATAATAATAATAGAATATACAAAACAAGTGATGTACAGTTGCTCGCTGACCGATGCCCAGCCAACACCTGAGCTGTGGTGTCCCCTGGCCAACTCCCCCCAGTTTATATACTGGGCATGATGTCATATGGCATGGAATACCCCTTTGGGTCAGCTGACCTGGCTGTGTCCCCTCCCAGTTTCTTGTGCACTCCCAGCCTCTGCTAGCAGGGCAGTGTGAAAAGCTGAAAAGTCCTTGACTTATTATAAACACTGCTTAGCAGCAACTAAAACATCAGTGTGCTATCAACATTATTCTCATCCTAAATCCAAAACACAGCACTATACCAGCTACTAAGAAGAAAATTAACTTTCTTCCAGCCAGAACCAGGACACTTGAAAAGCAACAATATTTAAAAAAAAAAAAAAAAAAAAAAAAATTCTTGCTTTTATTTTTCTTGCTATCCCACCCTGTACGGTGGGCTTTGACTGTTTGGTTCAGAAATGAACAACTTTTATATCCTTTACAATTATGTACAAGTGGTATCATCGTTTCTTAGGCAGTCTTTGCCTTCATGAAGGCACATGGAATGGGATCTAAACACACTCATTAGCTCCATTAAAACGCATGGGCAGAATGTTAGAAATCCTCCCACTCAGCTACTGGAAATGTCACATGAGGTACAAACTTAGTATGCTTCAAGTCCCAGGTAACTTTAAACTATTTTTGCTTTGCAGAACTACTTGATTTTCTCTCTTGCAGCAAGATCACTGTGTTGCACCAGAAGCTCACAGAATTTGAAAGTCAACAAGCCACTTAGAGACATCAAAACTTACTGTAGATAGCTAAGTATTTCCCCATGTTATTGTATGCCCTTAGATTTAAGGAAATTTTCTTGATGTAAACGTGATTTTAGGGGTTAGAGATGCAATATCATGTGCTTGTCCTGCTTTTATTCTCCCCTAGTCGTCCACTTCTGTTTCTCCCTGTATCCCTTATACTGATATGAATCACTGTGACTGCTCTTATGCTGCATTCTTACGTACTTGGCTTTGCAGAACAACCTGGGCAGCAATTATCTGCTGCTTGGGACAGTGTTTCATTTTTCTCTTTTTGCAGGTGTCAGATATTCATATCAGTAGATTTCGGGATCCCAGACGAGCTCCTGACTTAGAAAAATTCTGTTCTGAAACAATTGATGTAATTCAGCCAGCACTTGTTCTAGCAACAGGTAAGCAAGTCAAAAGTGTGAATTTCCTGTTGAATGTGCTCTCAAAGGAAGAGGAAATAAGTAAAATTCTAGGATCTCAAGAGATACCTTAAGGTGTCTTAAGCAATGGAAATGGAATTGCAGCTGAAGATAGACTGCTAGAAGCAGAAGAGCATAATTTGTCAACTCAAGAGAATTAGTTTTTGTTCAATGTCTTGAGTCTGATAGTGAGTTTAGTGTCTGTTATATGTAACAAAGACATCATTATGCAATATAGCTATTGTTTTCCCAATATTTGTTGCTACGCCTTAGTCCTTGCTAGCAGCTACCTTCCTTCTTGTCCTCCTCAAGAATGATGCAGAATTCTTTGTATTTGAAATTACAGAAGTGAGCAATGTCTGTGATTAGTCAGTAAGAGCCACTTCTTCTCTCAGAACAATACCTGCTCATGTGTATGAAATTTACCTGTGAACTAATGTAAGATTTCATTTCTGGTTTCCATTTGAACATATCATACCAAGACAGGTGAAATAAGCCTTGCCTGATTTCATAGCTTGTGATTGCTATTGAAAGGGATTAAGTTTTGGCAAGCAAATCAAAAAGACTTTGAGCCATTACTATGTGCAAGGCTTTAGAATCTTAATGCTAGACCTGGACTTTTGTTTCTACAGAGAGTTACTTACCTGCTGCTTGCTTTTTAAGTTAAGGGTTCAGAAATAGTTAGCATTCATCTTTTAACTAGCAATGCAGGGAGGCATTACTATATGAACAGAAATCAGAATGCTTCAAACTTTAATTGGAGCTTGAGGGGATACAGCAGGTGTGAAGTTAAACAAAGCTTCTATGACTGCAGTCTGCAGGTATAGTGAATAAGTAACAATTTTCTTTACTTTGGCATGGCGTTAGTAAAAGTGCTGCAGTGACGTGGTTGATAGATGTTTGAACAGGCTGCTGCATCTGCATTAGAAGGCATTTACCCTTAGAGTTACCTCTTGGACCAGATGACAGGAATGTCCAGATTGCACACGGGAGGCCTGCAGCCACTTACACTAGGAAGCTTGGATTGCCTGCTTGCCTAGTTACAGTATTCGTGTAAGCTGTGTAGGCCTCTAGTTATATCTCACCTTTGTACGCTTTCAGGTGACCTGACAGATGCTAAGACAAGAGATAAACTGGGATCTGAGCAGGTAGAAGCAGAATGGAAAACTTACCAGTCAATCCTGAAGAGATCAAGGGTCATGGAAAAAACCAAGTGGATAGACGTCAAAGGGAATCACGGTAAGAAGGAAATGAAACATCTTTCTTTCCTGTGATTACAGAGCTGATTTAGGCAAGTTAGAATATAGAGTATAGAGGTAAAGTGTTAGTACTTGCTAAAATGTTAGTAGTTGTTATGAGTCAGTAGAAGGGCTTGCCATTGAGGTGTCTGCTCTACTGAGGGCATGGTTTGTTTACAGGCACTTACTGGAGTTTTAGTACCAGGGAAGTAAGAGTCATCATTTATTGCTTTTGCCTGGCAAGTGGTAGAACATAGCTTCAGATGTTAGTTTCCGGGTCATTAGTTTATATACCCCATCTTTTAATGGAAGGGCAAAATGTAACCTTACCTTGCTGAAGAAATGGTTTCAATTTACTTTTCATAGACCTCGGCCTACAGGTTTAAGTTAAAAAGTATCACACATTCAGCAATTAAAGGAAATTTGGTTTCTTTTGAATAGAAAGAACTCATGGAAGTTTGTGCACATCATAGTTGTCCCTACATTCTAAGCATTCAAACACAAGCTAACAACCTTGTAGGCTATATAAGCCAGCTGTTACAGGAAGGGCAAAACTAGAAAGCCTAGCATTGGAGAAAAAAAAGTGCATGCTTTGTCATGTACAGCCCATATATGACAATTTACTCCTGTTTCCCTATCACGATTCTGTTACCAGCCTTAATGGAGAGGTGGACCCTCACTGCAGTACAAACCTCCCCAAGTTGCTGTCTGTTTTACACATGCTATTCTCTGATGCTATTGCTACTTTATTTTCCTTGGATGAGTTGGGTCTTACTTAGAGAGAATGCACCCAATCTGAAAAGCTTCTGAAAAGCTTTATGGCCAAAGTGGAGACACATGGTTAGCTTTTAGCCACTAAATGACAATTTACATTCCCACAACAACTTTATCTTTGAATTGAAACTTAAATGAGAAAACTGTTCCCGCTTTTAGGTCAACTGCATCAAGCATATAACATCTTCTCTGCACAGTTGGACAGCCTGCTTGTCAATTATGCATTTTAAAAAAAAAAATAGCTCTTCAGTGCCTGCTGAGACTGCTTTATCTCAACATTAGCAAATAAAATACAGAGGTCAATGATCAATTTGATCTGAAAGTTTCTTCATTTCCTTTTTCTCTCCCTCACAGATTCATTCAACATTCCACACCTGGATAGTGTTCAGAATTATTACAGGTACTTTTATTTACCATACAGATGCCGTTATATTCAAGGTCAAATGCACTAAATGATATTCTGTTTTCAGTTATCACATATATGCTTTTTCACTGACTTTCCTATAGTCCAGGATCATATTTGCTATTCCCTCAGTCTTTTCCATTGCCAGTTAGTAGAGCAGAATGGAGAATTCTTTGCGCAGACTTCTTGTTTCTTATCCCTCTGTGTTTTGTAATTGAATATATTGTAAATCTGGCTGTGTCTAGGAAATGTTCTGTGCATTATGTGTTCCGTTTCCTTAAGACAGTTGCGTGATATATTTCTGTAAAACCAGCGTTCCCAAAGAATGCTTTTCCTCCTTAAAATAGATGAAAAAAAGAAAAAGAAAGCAAGATAAAACTTCACCTTTTTTTTTATGTTCTTTCTGTGTGCCCAAAAGGGCTTTTCATGTCATATGGCTCTAAATTTTCTCTGAGCCATTTCTTCACATCTAAGTCATTCTAGAAAACTGAAAGCAGAGGAGCAAGAAGGCAGGCGATGATGATGGGTGGACAAATGTTCTTGAGGAACCCACTTGAGATTTAAATGTGAAGATAGGTGAGGAAACTTTCCCTTCTGCAGCTGGCTCTTTAGCTTGTACATTGCAAAGGTAGCCTCGGTTGTAACTCATGTTTAACTTCTCGGTTTCTCCTGCCCTTCACATCTGAACACAAAATTGTCTCATAATTTTGGTGGTGCTTTCAGCTTTGACTCTTTGGAACTGGAGGAGGACTTGGAAATCTAAATTCTGCTTTAATTCAGGCTCTTAAGCCATCCACTTTGCAATAAGAACACAGATTAAACATCTGATAGTTCAGTTTGCTTCAGTTCCCTGTGGCCCAGCAGGAGCAGATATGTTTTCCCATAAATTATGTGGGATAGGATCCTACAGCAGCTGCATTTGCTGGAGAACATTGAATTCACATGTGGATTTACCATGAAGGGATGAATGTGTGGTGCTAACAAGGCTTTTGGATGCACTAGTGCAGTGCACATCACTATATCTTTTGCCACAGTTGTGGCTACATAACAGTCTAGTATCAGTCTTCCATTCTACTTTGAGGCTGCTATCAGAAGCCCTAGTGAGACACATGGGAAGATGTAGCACCAGTGAATTTGCCAGATCATCCCTGAGTTGTTGTTTAGCCTGGACAAGCTTACTGTTTGGAAAGACGTATGGATCACCTGCCTGTAGTCCACACTGAAGATGCACTGATAGCAAAAGGGATTGGAAAGGATTGGGGTGAAATTCCAAAGCAATTTAGCCAACCTAAGAATTTCTGAGTGAAATTCTGAGTCAGGTGAAAAAGTCTTTGCTTATTAATTAGCAGTTTCTTGCTAAACAAATGTGTTCCCGTAATGGTTTTTGCTTCATTATAGTCTGGCATCATAGCAAAATAAAGAAACTTTAGTGAGATTTATCATACTTTCTATATAAGACTGAAGAAAGGCACTAAGAGTCCTCAAAAGCTATTAAGCATCACTAAAGGCAGAACTGCCTTTACAGGACAATTTTATTAATCTGATGAATTAATAAAATATAAAGACTAAGAAAACTTTTAGTAAATGTGCCACACTCTAGGAAGAGAAAAAGGAGATAGCGGAGTGAAATGGAGTCTCGTGGAAGCCGTTTCTTCTCCCCCATCCCTGTGAAGTTTAACAGTCAAAAGGACAATGTCTTTTTTTTTTTTTTTTTTTTGTCTGAATGACAGTAAGGCACTGTCTGCTTGCCTTTATGTGATTCCTGAACAGATAATTCATTCTTTGCTGTACACCTTAGAGCACTGTAGTTTGCAGATATAAAAATAGAGGCTAGGGAAAACAGTTATTCAACACCACATTCTGGTGTTCATTATGTATTAAAATTCAAGAAGGCAGCAGTTGTATTGAAATACAATAATGTTTTTACATAAAAACGTGGGTTCCTATTTTATGTCCACAGCATGAGCAGAGGATGATTCAACTGTTACACATACTCTAAGTGGGACTAAAGGCAGAAATCTTAGGATTATGATACTGAGCTTCCAGTTTTCTTATTGAAGTTCATGAAGGTAATATTAACTTCAAAAAAATAAACACTATGAAAGGGTCTTTATGGCATCGGAAGTATTGATTTGTATCTGAAACTTGGTTTTAATACATTGGCTTTTATTCTGTTCAGGTCAACCTTTCTGGCAATTTTATTGTTTATTCTCATTGATGGAGGAGTAGTGATATGAACTGCTTTCTGGATGGCTGTGTTCAAACTATACATCATCTGAACTCAGGGATGTTTTAGCTTCCACATATCATGCAGGGAGTTTAAAAAAAAAAAGCAAAACCAAAACCACACACACACACACACAAAAACGCAACCCAAAACCTCAAAAGAAAACAAAAAAATCCCCCCCCAATTAAACCCAATAAATTTTAGTTAATCTCAGATTTACTCACAATCATTTAGTTACAGAATGTAATTCTTAATTGAGCAATTTAGTAGGTACCATTAGCTGGAATGTTATCTGTCTGCCGGTGGAGGATATGTGCAATTCCCATCTAGCATAAAGTATCAAAGCACTTCAATTTTAGGAGTTAGAAAAACTGAAAATATCTGTTGTCAATGGAAGGAGAGAAAGCAATGTATACATTCGTTATTACATGTATTTATCATGGCCAATAGTAGCATAAAACCACAGGGGGAAAAAAAAGGTGGAATTAGTTGACATGTCATAAGTCCTTCCCTGTTTACAGTTCTCTGACTATTTTAAGATTAAGATTCAAGAGCTCAGTTAACATCAGATAACGTGCAAAAGAGTAGCAACCCTTTTTGCTGTCTCTTTTTACTTTTTGAATGAAGAATTCTGATGACATTCCACATGTGACAGGAGAACTGGTAAGATTTGCTATGTCAAGAAACAAAAAAGAGTAAAAAGCAAGAAGAAATGTTGCTGCCTTTGCTATTTATAAGGTTTGGTGTAGTGTAGCATCTCTGTTTTGGATCTTTTGGAAAGTAACTGAAAAGGTTCAATATTTTTTGGGTTCAAAATCATATTCCATTAGCCAACAGCTGGTCATTCTACATCAGAGTAACTTAAGAGTTCTTTAACAAAATAGTGGAGACAAGGTTCGATGTCCCTGATATTTCTAGGTAAGCAAGGAAAAATCATTTTTGACAAATTCTTTCAGATACCAACAATAAACACAAGACAATAACTTTTTTTTCCTTTGCAGATCTCCTTTAATTAAGAGTGGTGTAAGACCCTGCTGTCCTGTCATCTTGCCTATTTGTTTTGTATCATTTATGCTGCTGGCCTATCCTTTATCCATAAAAAAAGTACCACGTTGCTCAGGGAAAGCATATTTATGCTAACATTTTTTTTTTTAAGTGTTTGTGTGCTAACCTGCTGCTTGTCTTAACACGACCCATGTAATGCATCTTCTTTGAAGTACAGGCTTTTCAATGCCATTGGTTTTTAAGAAGAGACTTTACTGCAGTAACAAGATGGAGCTAGATCTAATGCAAGGAATCTTGCATTTATACTCTGCAGATCATTTTTGTAATTGCTGCAAGCTTTCCTAACAGCAATATTTCCATTTTATTTTGGCAGGAAATACTCTGCCTGGCGTAAAGATGGCTCTTTCCATTACATCCACACCACCTCTTTTGGGAACTATTCATTCATCTGTGTGGATGCCACACTCAGCCCAGGCCCTAAGAGACCCTATAATTTCTTTGGGATTTTAAACACGGTATTTTTTAAGTCTTGGCATTCCGTTTTGCTGGCTGTTTTACTTCTATAGTGGTTTCTTTGGGGTTTTGTTTGTTTTTATAAAGAAGGATTGTCTGAAAGATTTGTGTTCATTTAAAAGAGTCTTTATGTTTTTAAGTTATTATGCATGTGGGACATCTATTTAGAAAAATGAATGTGTCACTTAACATATAGAGTATCTGTGTTTTCTCTCAAGAAATAATCCAGTACAAAAATGTCAAATTAGACATTTTAAGGACACTGTCAGTAGTTTCTTAGCGTTTAGCTAGGCCTGAGCGGTAATTTCCTTATACGCTGTAAAGTTTAAAAAAAAAAAAAAACCCATACTTTCCAATTTCACTCCTTTTTGCTTTATCTAACATTTTTTCATTTTTTCATGTAGCTTTTTTCCTTAATATTACAGATGAGAGAGTTGTACTTTCCAATGGAATACTGTGAAAGATAATGCTATAAAGAAATGTGTCATTTATGAAAGTGAGGTCTGATCTCTGAGACCATAAAAATTACATGGTACTCTTTTGAAAGAATAACATTAATCCCAATGTTTAAATCACATATCAGTTTAGATAACATTTTGCTTCCCTTTGATTTTTCTCTGCAGTTTGTTGATGTGCTATTGTTCTTGAGATACTCTTCTGAAGTGTTGGCAGAGAGTTAGTGTTCTGGTAAACAGAAGCCATATTTTGCCTATGATAACGGCCTCAATGAAAAGTAAAATGTTCTCCCTCTAATCTTGTCTGAAGGAGGCTTGACATTTAATTAAGTGTTTGTAAAGTGCTTGGTGATACTTAGATGAAAGGTGATGTAGGAGTGCCAAGTACTGTTCTCATTGTTTACTGTAATCCATAGTGGGTACAGTAGATATGCAGACAAACTCTCAAAGAGCTAAGAAATGCAGTTAAGTCTAGAGCTCCTGTCCTTGGCTGCAGTAGGTCAAGCATTTGCTTGCTAATTACCCAGCAGCAGGAGTCCAGGCAGCATCATTTGCAGATTTTTGCACAAAACTTAAAGGTAGATACCTGTAACTTTTAAGACTTAAACCTTTGCCAGAAATTTGAAGAATATATTGGATTTGTATCAGTGATTTGATTGCATAGCTTAGGTAAAAATATTCTTAAACCCCAAATTCATAAAGGCAAAAGAAATATACTTTCACTTAATAAGTCCGTTACATCAACCCAGAATGGTATACTGCATCCATTTTCTTTTTTAATATACCTTTATTTCTGTTTCCTTTATTCATGCCCTTCAGCATTTCTTTTCAGGTAGGAGGGAAAAGAATATGTTGGTGGTTCTCTGGGTTACCCTAAAAGATGATCTGCAAAATGGTGAAAGAGTGGATTTGTGTTCTTTTCTTGTTTTAGTTTTCTTGCCTCCTCTGTTAGACTTTGAGATTTTATTGGTATTGGGAGTCTCTCTGGACATTAAGTGGTTGATTTAATATTGGAAGTCAAACAAGTAAAGGAGAGAAATTTTACCTGCTGTTTAAAGTGTTACTTTTGCTTAACTTCAACAGCAATGGCTGAGTAATATTTTCAAGGCCCAGCATCATAGTTCATCTAGTTAAATGCCTGAAGCATATGGTGCACAGTTTCTATGGTCTGTCATGCCTATAAAAGGTCATCTAGCAACTCAAAAGATAGTAGGGATGATAATTGTAAGGTAAAGGTGCTTGTAAAATCAACTCAAGTATGTCATCTTTGACTATATAAGTAAGCAGTAGAAAGGATAGAAATATCGTTTACCAAAATCTTTCTTTATATTGCACTTTTCTTGTGTTTGGTTGCAAGGAAGGTGTCGAGTGTCTTGTTTTCACTTTCTTTTTCCAACATGGGATTTTAGGGATATGTCTAGTAGTATGGTTTGTTCACGCACAGGTCCCTGAAGCAACTTAGAGTATTCTCTGTTAAAAACAAACAAACAAACAAAAAAAAAAACCACCACAAAACAAAAAAAAACCAAAAAAACCCCAAAACAAAACAAAAGAAAAAACCCCAACAACATTAATTGTATTCTTCATTAGTTTCTTTCTGCTTTCCTTTCGCTATTCTTTCCAAATAGCCTGAATGTTAAAGAGGTTTGTTTGGTTGTCTTTCAAACACCTGCCTGTTTCAGAATCAAATGAAAGAGCTATCTTTGATGGCAACAGAAAGTCTGCACAGCAATCATACTATCTGGTTTGGCCATTTTCCCACCTCAACAATCATCTCCCCAGCCCCAGGAATACGAACATTAATGAGGTACAGTCTGTCTTTTTTTCCTGTATGTTTTCAGTCTAAGTAAATTTCTTGCCTCTCTTTACATATTTGTCTGTCGCTTCTCAGGGTTTCTGCAGTGGTATTTCCTTCCCACCCAAATAATCAGAACTCTTATGATCTTTTATTAGTTCTGCCACAGCCTATTTATGTGGACATCTCCATACAATGGGTGGGCTGATGCCAGCCTTGCACAGTCAACACCGTGGTGGCACTCTGGAACTCGAACTGGGGGACTGGATGGATAATAGGAAGTAAGTAAACCCTACGTGAGCAAATTATTATATGGAGCCTACCTGGTTATACTGTGATTCCCTTTTACGCTGTTTGGAGCATTTGAATGAAACATTAAATCTGCCTGACTGGTTATTACTATTAATGCCTTTGAAAAATGTTTCTGTGTGTAAGTCTGGGATTTTTTTCACCTATACCAATAGTGTGCTAATAAATTAAGTAAAGTAATTTTTTGATTCATTCTTGATATTTAGAAATTAAAAAGAGTACATCTAAATGTTTATTTAGTACGTGTTTAGTATTCAAAGTAGACAAATAAATTATAAAATTCAGCATCACTACTTCAGAATACCTATGCTCTGCACCAGCTGTGAGAATTTTAGAGACAAAAATAGTCTACCTGAGAAATGTTACCCTAGCAGCGTATCAAAAAGTGTCTGACGCTACGTGGAATGTATAGTAGTATATTAGCTTTTACTGTGCAGTAATCCTAAGAAAGGTACTTGTATGCATACAGGAAAAGAGCACACTGGGGTCTTTGTCTGTAACTAGAGTACCTACCCAGACACTGTAATAATGTACATTATATTTGAATTCTTTAACATAATGTTCATCTATTTGATTCATGTGCAAAATTCAATGGATCTTGACATTTGGAATTTTGAGTGGTGCTTCAGTGACTTGTAATAAAATGAACCTGACCAGAGGTAACCAGCCGTACAGTTAATACAGCAGGGTTGGTTAATATAGGATCAACTACAGAAGAGAATAAATGGGAAATAAATCAAATGAATTCTGTTTAGGAACTTGGGAAGCATGGGAATTGGCTGTGCATGCAGTAGTTTGTATCAACAAAATTTTTTTCCTTTCATTGTAGGTACCGGATCCTTGTGTTTGATCATGACCTCCTTAGCTTTGCAGATCTAAACTTTGAAGAATGGCCTGTAGTTCTTATCACCAATCCCAAATCCTTCCTTTACAGCAGTTCTGCTCATGAACCACTGGTCAAAATTCTTTATTCCACTCATATCAGGTACCCTGTAACCTCTTGATTTCACAGTATTTAACTATATTTTAATAGTTGGGGTCTTTCTTCGTTATAATGTACATCTACATTTATATGTATATACACAAAACCTTTTTTTAAATCCGCGTCCACTGTTCTCAGAATTCACTTTTCTCTGGAAGATTGTTCCTGAGAGCTCACTTTGTACCATATCTGTCATAAAAGGAGATAATATAGTAATAATTCATGTTTGTTTTATTTATGCAGTTATTTCCTCTAAAGTAAATTGAACTTTTTTATGTAACCAAAGATGGTAGAGTTAGATTAACACATAATCTGTGTTATTAATGTCATGTGTTCACATTGCCTCTGCTGATTTCAGGTTTTTTTTCTGTGTATTTTTCTAAGTGTTTTCTCTATTGGCTTTGGACTCCTTAGCCTCTTGAGTTTTCAGTTTTACATCCCATATATATTAAAACATCTTAAGCCTCTGCCAATTTTCATATTTGTTTTAAATCTCTCCATCTTCCCATTTTTACCTTTTCTATTTATTTTTTTCATTTGTATTTCAAATTTCTATGCCCTTTCCAACATCTTATATTTGCTGTTAGACCAATATGCATGAAATATATGGGTATATTGCATACATACAATTACAACTAAAAGAAGTTCATCATACTTTTCAGTTAGGAAGCAGTGTCCTATTAAGTCTACCTACTTTCCAGTTTCCTATTAGGACCTTATCTGAACATTCTTCTGATTATATTAAATATATCAACTGGTAGAATCATTCACCATAACTATATGAGACTCCTTCTTTTGACTGAAACATGCTCTGGAATGCCTTTTGTATTACCAGAAATGAAAGAAATTGTATGTGCGATATATTGAGTCTATATTAGTATCACTGTTTCTCTGAGTATAAGCACTGCCAAGTGATACTACTTTTGTTGGTGTCTCAGATCTGTAATATCAGTCTGCATTCCACTCCATTTCTCATAAATTCAGTTACAAAGACTGAGAGGTTATATTCTGACTAGCAAAAAGTTAAAAAAACCCAAAAACCTACCAAACAAAAAAACCCACTACAAACCACACCCAACAACAAAGAACTTTAGAGAGAGAGACTGGCAATTTTTAATGAAGACATCTACAAGTATTTGTGTCCGTATGTGTGCGGGAGGATGCATCCCACTTGTGTTAGCAAACATTTTGACAGCAAGAGTTCGGAGATTATTTCTGCCAGGACCTGAGGATCTCTGCCACTTTTTCATCTGTCCCACGGCCCTGTTTTCTATCCTATTCTTTTGCACAATACCATACAGAACTTCTCCTTTTAACTGTAGGAAAGGGCTACCATGTTACCATTAACCTACAGATATTTCAGTGTTTTAATTTCTAACTCTTGAACTCTTAAGTACAAGGTAGCATAATCTTTAGGGACTTCTCTTCAGGAAGTAATGACAAATCTGCAAGTCCTGTAACAAATCTGTTTATTTTGCTGTTTATTCACTCCTTAGAATTCTGGCCTTCTCTCCTTCTGTCATTATCTCTGTCAAAGTCTATATAGACAGAGTTCACTTGGGGAATGCGCACCAGGTGTCTGGCCCTCTCTATGTACTGAAGTGGAGCCCGCAAAACTACAGTGAAGGGTTCCATCACATAGATGTGACTGTTCAGGTATGGTACCTGTTGGCATTCTTTGTATTCAATTTTTATGTTGTCATGTCTGCTCCATCACCTTTCTGCACCACATAACTAGGGATAAAATACGTGATAACAGACTTCCGTTCATATTTGTCTGATTACAAAAAACAAAGGATTTATTAAATGAAAAAACACTGACTGCTGAGCACAAAAACATTCATAAAGCATCCGGACAAAAGAAAGGATTCTTATTTTTCTTGAGAAATATAATAATACATGACAGAAGAGCAAGTAATTGGTCAAAAATAAGTTGTTTTGAGTAACAGGCAACAATTAACTTTTAAGGTTGTCTTGGAAAAAAATAATCGGGCTTGATCAAAGAAAATAGGAAGTAGCATCACGTTAGTTCAGAAGGCAAAGGAACTGGATCTGGAAGATTGGAATGCTGTCTTTGATTATCTGTTTGAAGTTCTTTTCATGATTTCTTACAGGCTGACAATGAATATGGTTTCTGTTTCCCAGAATATCAAATGTAACTGATATTAGATCACTGGGTGCAAAAAACGTTTTTCAGTGAATGCTTCTGTTCTTGGTACTATATTTTATTTTTGTACCTTCAAGAGGTCTTCGAAGAACTCGATCAGACTGTTCTAGCCTTCTGCACATTTGCACAATAGTAATAGGAAAGTCAGCTTTGTCCTGCTTGGTGGAACCTGGCCAGGCATTATTTCTCACAGGACAAGAGCAATACTGCTTTTTTTTCTAATGGTCTTTCTGTACTGCCAGTGTTCTACCTCCTAGCTTGTTACTGATTTCTGTGGTGCTTTACTTGGGAAAGGTGCATTTCTTAAGTGGTTTATTTTTTGGGTTTTTTGATAATGATGAAAACATATGCACAAAACTGAGTAATATTTGAAGAGGGTTACACAGGCCTGCATAGCAGTAGTTTGCTTGGAAATACATGCTTGTTATCAGATAACTGAATGGGATTTTTAAAAAATTAAGTTCCTTTCCCCTCTAGTCATAGATCACTATTACTTCTAGTAACTGAATAGTTTTGGGAAAGCAAGGAGGATGAAGCGTTAACTTGAGTTAGGTACCTAAAGAAAATATGAATTCTCAATTGCTGTACATCATTTCTGGGATTGTCCAAATATTGTCTCAGCTGTAATCACACTAAACATACTGAATCCTTTAGTATAAATAAACCATTTATTATGTACTGGAAGATAAGGTGTCAGTGTTACACATGCAGAAATATCAGTGTTGAATAAATGTAGCACTGTTATTGTTTATCAGTATCAGTTTCTAGCATATACACCAGAAAAGAAGCACAACAAAGCTTCAAAATATGGGCTATTATCTAGATTTGAGCTTTCAGAAAATGAGAGGCGGTGGTGGCCAATAAATAGTCACCATCTTCCACAATTTGCTGAATCTCTGACTGGATCTCCTTCTCATATAACGCTTTCAGATTATGATCTTACAATCATCAGTTTACTTGAAACTACAAAATTGACAGTAAGTAATCCTTTGTAGGTAGAAATATTTAATCCAGCAGTACGTCAGACGTGCATGCGTCAGTCGGATCTTTCCAGAAAAGCTGCAATGATAATTAGCAACTTTAACTAGGTATTTTGTGCAGTACTGATATCTAATTGCTCTCTTATTTTATATCAATCTAGGATGCTTCAGGAAGAATTAGCACGCGGAGTCATATATTTGCTATGGAAGAAAACCTCTCTCTTAGATTTGGCTTTTGGCCATCTGTTATTCTTCTCACTGACCACTATGTTCTAGTAAGTACTTTCAACAAAACAGCTGTCATTCCTTGTTGGTTTCCCCAGAGACTGCAGGAGGCATTTTCCTAATTCCTGGTAGACTTGAATACACTTTGCTTTTTCCAGATGTGACTCCATTGGAATTTCACAAATATTTCAAGTTTCCTTTCTCAAGTCACACGCTTCAAACGTGAATGTGCAGCAATGGTTCATGCAAACAGTTGATTTCCTGGATTTAGTCACAATTCTCCATTTTTGGGCATAGGTATACATGCAATTTGTGCTAGCAAGAAATTGAAAAGAAGCTACTGGAGATAGCAGGAAAAGGAAACATTAAATCAAAGAAAACTTCACTGTGATCTGTTGCAATATGTGTACTGGCAAGAATGCTGGAGAAAGTCTCACATCAGCTGCTGACCTTATAAGTAGCTCTACCAAAGAGGAAGGCAAAATTCCCATTGACTTCAGTAAGTTCTAGGTCCTGTCCAAAAGTCTTATAGCTCCAGTACATGCAAACAAGGCATGTCATAATAGTTTAGGTGCACTTATAGAACAACACAGGAAAGTCCACATGACTGTAGATAGTGTTGTAATTGGCTCAAAATTATTATATTAGTTAATCAGTAACTGATATTCTCCACAATGTCTTGAAATGCAGTTCTATTCAGTACAGCAGTCAGAAAATGTTTTACGTAAGAAGTATATTTACACTTTTTCAATTGATGTATTTTACAAACCCCATTTTTGAAAGATTCAGGTCTATCGCTTTCAGCCATCCAACTGAATTCCAGTCAGTAAGATGCAAGTCCAATAACTGAGAAACTCTTGTTTCTTTTTACTCTTTAGTTCAATGACACCATCAAGCTTTGAATATGTGTTTCCGTTAGAAATCTTTGTATCATTCCATCAATGTCCATAAGGCATACTCAAAGGCAGCTACTACTCCAGGGCTGGCTTAGAGTTAAGACTGTCTTTTCAGGCTCGTGTGCTCTTTGGATTGATGGTGCTCATTCAGATCGCCTTGCTTGTTGTTTTCAGATACCTCCAAAAGCCAGTGCTCAAAGGTATGAACCAATGTTTGTCTGTGGTTTTTAGAGGATCTAATTTTCCCTAAACATTTTTTTTACTATTTATCTGTATGCTAACAATATGCAAGTAATTGCACTGTTAATCACCATATGCATTTTGCATCTAGTGCTGTGAGGTTTGATTGGGTTCTTGGAAGCTGCTGGTTTGCTTGTAAGGGGACCCAGAAAACCTCCAATATATCAAATAAAGTAAATTAAAAACTTGATCAGGTGTCTTTGTTTAAACAAACATTCAACTAATTGAAGTCTAGGTTTCATTTTAATTTGCTCACTGAAAAATCTAATGCCTAGGGAAAGGAATGTTTTATTTTGTGTTAGTTCTGTATGTGTGCTTGTTTCACTACAGCTGGCACAGAATTCTCTGTCACCTGAGTAGAAAAACAGATTTCCTTCTACAAAACTAATTTTTGTTTATCTTTGCAAAGATCATGAACGGGCTTGGGTCTTTCTCAAAATAATATTAAGACCAGTTCTGTCATAACTTGATATTTTGTTTGTGATAAATCTGGCAAATGAAAATTAATACTGTTAAGCTTATGGTGTTTATCCTTTAAACAATTGTTTGAACCACACCTTACTAATGAGATTTTTCTGGAAGCCACCTCCCTTTCTATTAATGTTAGTGTATGTCCCTTCCTTTATACTCATAATCACGTAGCATCCTGAGGTAACTACAGCAACTGCTTACATAGAAGAATAGATTTTCAGTTGCCTTTATGGAACTCGGAATCTAAAAATGAAAAGAGCTAGCACTCTGTGATCAGCTAGGTCCCTGTAGACCTTGACAAATGTTTTACAAATCAGTGAACAAATTTGTTAGAGCTGTTAATTTCCAAAGGTCAAGCTTGCCCTCTGGGAGTTAAGGCTTTGTGAGAAGGGCAGCCATGTAATAGGTGAAACTCTAAAAGCTAACTTTTATAGGAAGGCTCTCTTGATCTCAGTCTCTGAATTGTCTGCTTCAGTTAGAGAATGAATACTGCTTTTTTTTTGCTAACATCACACACTTGTCAGAATGCTGCCATTTTAATGCCTAGCCTTCATTTTATCTGAGTTGCTATCCGATCTCACTAAGATTTAATCAAAGAAAATCCAGTTAATCTATTCCATGCTGACCTGCTGTTTTGGGTTTACACAGTTACTGTTTTGAATATCTTACTTCTCATTTAATATGAACTTTCTGCATGTTTTTCATTCTAGCTAACTTCATTTTCTGGGTATAGAATGGTGGTTCAGTTTTATTTACAGACAGTAAGTGTACTCATTTAGAATGGCAGCTGCTTCTGCTGATTTTAACATAGATTTTTATATTTATTGGTTACTTACTTTCAGTTAATCACAATAATAGTAGAAATGCATTCCCTTGTGTTTGTTCTGTAGACATACCAAATATTTTTATATTTCTTATTTAATGAGTAAATAATGTGCAGATTTGTTTCAGAAAGACCAATTTTTTTAATGTATATATAAATATATATGTGTGTGTATTGCAACCTGAATCAAGTGTATTTTTCTTAAATGTCATTTCTGTTTAGAAAAGCCAGGATTACTTACTCTGACCTCGTATTCCCTTCATGTCTTCAGTAAAACAAACACCTTCTATTACTCAATTCTAGTTCTGAATTTATACACCATTCTGGGTAAGTAACCTAGAGTACTAAAGGACATAAATTAGTATTTTTAAATTACACATCAGATCCTGATGAAAAATGAGACTTCTAACATCTTAGAGAATGGGGAAAATCTACTTAAGTTACATAATCTATGTGGAACTTGAAAAGTTAATGTCCAAAGAGACTAAAAGTTTCTTTGTAAGAGCCTAACTTAGAAGCCCTAGAATTAAACACTTAAATTACTCTAAAAGCAAAGTGAGTATTTTTAAATTTAATTTGGTTTTCACATATTCTTTGAGTAAGATCTGGTTGTACCTTGGTGTAAAATAAGTATATGGAATGTACATTTCACATGACATGTCACTAAGACATCTGGGCTGGGATGCTAACAATTTTAGCTTATTTCTCCTCTGATAATATGTTACTAAAATAGCTACTTTCTTGGCAGTCAGTGTAGTATGCATAACATAGTGGAGCCTGCCCAGTTCAACTTCTAAGCTGAGCCAAGCTGGAACTGTTTATGACCATGTCTTTCATATGTCTTACTGTAATTCTGGAAAAAGGCCAGCATTTGAAAGGATCTATCTTTTCCCTTCTCTTCTAAGGAAAATGTTATATGTGGCATTGAAAATTGTCACAGAGATGAAACCAACTTAAAAGTGTTTTCATTGCATGCCACAACTCATTGGTGTACCATGATATTTTCATGTCAGCAACGTTCATCAGATTGCTGTTTGTTGAAGATGAAAACATTAGGCTTATTGCTATAGAAAAGCAATAGAGAAGTCATTTTCCCCAGTTAACCACTGTGCCCAGGAGTACAAAGGGGCATGTGAAAAAGGGCCACGTCTATATTGTGTTTCCTGATGGTGCTGTATGTTTGGTTTCCTCTCTTTCAGGACCATGGTTTGTAGGTGAACTGATAGAAGGCCAGGTGGGGGCCTGTTTTTCCTTTGGGGTGTTCGTTGGCGGTTCCTTCTTACAGGGCGGTCTGACATTTGTGGTTGGGATTTTACAGGTACGTATTTATAAAAATTAAGGCTGATAAACAGCTTTCTTCTGGGATTTTTTCCTGATTTTTTTTTTTTTAATAGTTTTTTTAAAGAAAGGAGTCTTGGAAGGATAGAGAAGATTAGTGGCCATGCCTGACTACATACAACAGCTCTTTCTTACCTTTCTGCAAATTTAAAGGGCAGAAAGGAAGGAGGTTGTGCATTATTTTTTTCGAACTTCTCTTTTCCTCTATTTGATGTTGCTTTGGACTCCCTGGATGTCTGGATTAGAGGCCAACTCTACAGATTTACCACTTTTTTTTTTTTTTTTTTTTTTTTCAGAATATGGTTTAGTGGCCATGGTTGATGGTTGGACTCAATGATCTTGAAAGTCTTTTCCAACCTAAATGATTCTATGATTTTTGTTGTTGTTGTCCTCTGCTCATGCATGGGTTGCAGTGATTAAGCAAAAGGAACTGAATGGCCAGGACAACCCTTGCAGACTGAATAACCCTTCAGATCAGTAGGGGTCACTCTCCAAGTACATGAGTCGGTTTTTCCAGCAGCCTGACCTGCCTGCCCTCTGGTTTTCCCAGCTGCCCTTAGTCAGAAAGAGAGGGTGTAGTTCCTTGGCATTTAAGCCAGACGAAGCTAGTGTTGCCTCCTTCATGGTCCCTCCCTTATGCCAGTGCTACACTTGTCTGACACCACAGTGGGCTGGGTCAGAGGGCCAAACTGACATAAGGACCTTCTTTCTTTACTGTGCTAGTATTTTGCCACATCCAGCTCCCTGAACCAGTTCCAAGAAAGGTCAGATGCATGTCAGTGCCTCCCACTGGAAGGCAGTGGGCAGGAATGCTTTGCCTGGGACTGAGATGCAGGCAGCCGCAGCTCTATCAGCTGCAGAGTCTTGGAAGGGCATCCTGAGATTCCAGCTCTGGGAATTGTATTCAGCCCTTAGAATGGGACGGTTTTATGTGCTCTTATCTTTCTATGCCCTCCTGTACGTTACCCAGAACACTTGGCTTGCCCACCATCTTATTTTTCTCTGCTCTTCTTTTCAGATGTTGTTTTTCAACCTGCCATTAATGGCCTATCTGTGCTGGTGCCTGTTGCTGCGATGCCAGGGTCACAGCTTCCGCTCTCACATCCGTCACGTCCGATGCCTCGCGGCTGTGCTTGTTCACCTGGCAATGGCGCTCCTCCTGGCCTGGCAGGTCTATTCCTGCTACTTCCTGCAGCGAACCTATGGGACCTTGGCTTTCTTCCTCTCCCCAATGAGAATGTGGCTGGTGGTGCTGACCTCGGCCCTGATTTATAAAACCTGGACACTGAAACCATCTGAGCTCAGAACTTACATAGTAGAAATGAAAAACTGTCAGAGCTCCTGAAGTACAACATAAGTATTCAAAGTTCTTTGACTTAAAAGCTGTCAAGGCACAACCTATAGTTTTGTGATGCTGGAATTCCAGACAGCGCAGCCATTAGGTGGTAACATCTGAAGCTGCACCTGCATTGCTACAGAGCTGTATTAAATAGTAAATGTATAACGATATGTAATATATACTGTTATTGTATTACACATATACAATATACTGTATAATACATGTTAGATAATAGTTATACATTATACATTAATACAGTACACTGAATAATAATCTCTATAATCAGGGGGTTTGTGATACAGAAGATAGATCTGTCTGTATGGATCACAAATGGAAATGTTTGCTCATTACTACTGTGAAGGGAAAAATATTTTTAATTCATTAAATTCTTGATTTTTATAATGCTGGGAAAAGCGAGCACAGATCTTGATAATGAGCTCCATGATTTGTGCTTAACTTTGCTTTTTATTTCAAGATTTACATATATTTTTACAAGACTAACTACAAGACTAGACCAGGTGTCTTTATGAAGTAATGGTTATTGCAAAGGTGCTGCAGTAGCCTTCATGGTCAGAGTCCTATGCTTACGCACTTTTTCAGTTCCTAATGCTACACACCAGCAGTTTATAGGCTGTTAGGTGTGTATATATGTATTTGTGTTTATGTTTACCTGAGCCATGGCCTATCGCTCTTGTCCTGGGAGTGCTGGCTAATTAACATGCTCTCGTTCTCTCTCTGGGAGGAAGCTGTTGTGTTTTCCACTGCTGAGGTTGCCAATTTTCCCACACTTGACCAGTGAAAGGACAGTGAATGATCAGTGTTGCTGGGATTCCCAGCTGTAGTCAGAGTTCAGCTTTAAAGCCAAGAATGGAGACAACGTCCTCAGGATGGGAAAGCCTGAAGGAATCGTGTGGTCTGATGCCTATTATATCTGTAGCCAAGAGGGTCAGGGCTGTATTTCTGGGTCTCAGTTAAATGCACTGAGTGACCTAGGAAAACTCATTTGTTTTCAGTTTTTCTAAGTCTAAAAATTATAGAGCAGTTACATTTATGAAGAATGCAATGATCCAGAGCCAAGAGAGCTGAGTCGCCTTTGTCTGTAAAGTAAACCTTCACAAGACTGCTGAGAGTGGAACATTTAAAATACTTTAGGTAATTTTACAGAAACTTATTTATGGCGCCTTAGAAAAAACCAGCAGTGACTGTAGTAGAACATACAGGAAAAAAAATTAAATTGGAAGAAAATATTAACTACAACTAAGACTTTTTGTTATTTCTAAAATGCAACAGCCTTCCTATTCCTTAAATCCTGTTACTCAGTGACGGACTATATAATAGGAAAAAGAGTAACAGCTCTCACTTGTGTAAGTTAGTTAAATGCACTGTTAAGAGAATACAGAATGTCATTTGTTGTTACATAAGTTTGTTTTGCAAAGCTGTTAGAAAATCAGAGGCAGGGCACAAAATTTAATTGTGAGAAATGCTACTGAAAAATTAATTTAAAACCTGACATTTTGCAATTGAATTACTTTTATGTGATCAGGGAGCATAAGAAGTGGCAATAAAATACTTCATATCTATACCCTGTTCTGCTTAGACTTTTTTTTATTCTGGTGGTAGCAGTTGATTGCAATGTATTCAAATGTCTATGGACTTAAAATTATCTTACAGTCTGTCAAATACTTACTTTTTGGCTCCATGGGATGTGATTCATAGATGGATGGAATTCTGTTAAGAATCTCTCAATGCTCTTCTTAGTGGGGTGAGCAAAGATGTTTTATTTGTAGGTGTGTTATCCCTGGCTCTAAGGACCCAAATAAGAATCACATGCTCTGAAATGTGCTTGATGTGTGAATTTTATACGTATGTGGGAATGACGTAATAAATTTTGAGAGAAAGGGACTATCCTACTGCCCTGGTATCACAGTGAAGAGCACACTATAGAAACTTAGAACTCTACCCCGCACAGGAAGCAGCTCTTCCCTCATGCTCTACCGACACAGACAGCTATTGTGGCTTTTTGTTGCCGAACAGACAAGTAAAACCTACCTTGTCTCACGTTAATTCAGATTTTCTGCTTCTTAAACAATTTTCCAATATTCTAAAACCTTAGCAGGAAAGTATTAACTGCCCTACTTGACCTGTACACTTTAACACAGGAAGACTTTATTTACCGATACCTTATTAAAACTTTTTTAATTCTTTGTATTTCAGCAGACTGAAAGTTCTTGGAAGCACAGAGTAGGAGCTAGCCTCTAATTTAGCTGTCCTTATCATATAGGCAAGTGGTTGCCCAAGTTAACTATGAGTAACAAAAATCACAATACAGTATGTTTTCCCTTAGAATTCAAACAAAACAGAACACATCACCAGTCACTTAAATGAACCAGCGATAACTGGACAAACCTCTGACAACTGTGCAGATATTCTGATAAACCTGCAAGCCATCCTATAAAGAAAACAGCATTTGCTCCTCTGTTGGCCTGTGGTGCCCAGAAGGCACAGATCAACATAGTGGACTGAAGCGAGACATTCCAGTGATAACAGGTCCTGTGTTGCCCTGGTGCATGGCCTGGGTTGGGTCCTCTTTCAAAATTAAGCTCTTCTGCTCACTGAAAGGCTGCATTTCTACTGAGAAGATAACACAATATTGCACTGTAATGTATCTTAGCAATTTACATCAATCGGCATCAGTGTAAGATCTCTCGTGGTGTTACATAGTTTATGACATGTTTTTCCAGTTTATGGATGAAAAGATTTTATTAACTTTTTTACTTGAACAGAAGCAAATGGCTTTGGCATTCATTACTTCAGACATACAGGTCTCTTAAAATAGTACTGCGTGGCTGTTTTGGGGTAAGCATGAGAATACAGAGGTCTTCTGAAGTCAGGAGTATCCTAAATCAGGAGTATCTTTGCGAGGACAAATCAGAGCTACACGAAGTGAGCAAAGCAAGTGGCAGATCACGGAACCAGACTGCTGAAGTACTTTACATACCGCTGGCGGACATTAGTATGATCTGTGACAAATCAATCTTTCATAGTGTAAATGCTCGTATTGCAATACACTGCAGGGTTTGTTGGTTTGGGTTGGGTTTTTTTTAATCTGCATGGAGGAACTCCTTTAAAATACTTAATTCCCATTCGAAACCAGTCTAAAAGGACACTTGAAATTATTATTTGGAAAGAAAAAAAATTCCAACCATGTCTTTCAAATACATTTTGTTCTCTTTTTGGTTAAGTCTCTTAGAAAAAGCACGTGTAATTTTTCATGCTGCTGTTTGCTTATGAAGGCATTCTTGCGTTCGTTGGTGAATTACACCCAAGATGCTGTGAAATGCACAACAAACTAGAAGATGATTCTTTTACATGCACTACCCTCAGTGCTCTGAGAGCTGAGCAAAGCTTGCAGAGGGAAGTTCCCAGGGGAATGCCATTGCCGTGCATAATTTCCTATAACTGTCATCAGTGAACGCCTGTCCAAACCAGTGATCCCAATAAAGACATCTTGGCATTCAGTGCAGTGGAAAACACCAGGATGGGGGGGAGAGAGGCTTTTTCCATGCGCTTTTCCCACTATCTCTAGAGCATACTAAAAAAAAAAAAAAAGGTAAAAGAAAAAACGAAGACAAACCAGCTCCAGAAGTTCAAAGAGAGAGAACCCCTTCCTGGAGCCGGCCTAGGCAGAGGCAGAGGTGAGAGTCTGCTGCCTGCAGGGCACCGAAGGCTCACTCGGCCCGAGGACAGGGACCAGGCTGTTCCAGTTTGAAATGCTGATTGCTTCCCATGCAGCCTTCTAATGGGATTGTTATTGCCGAAAGCAGACACGTAGGTGTTACTCTGGGGGAGTGAGACATAAAGGCAGCTCCATCCCAGCAGGAAAAGCACCAGTAGATGGCATCCTGCCCTCCCCCAGAGCCAGGAGAAAGTCCAACGGCGCTGGCTCCTGTCCAAACTTCACCCCTTCACAGCCTGGTCCTTGGCCCTTTACTTTCCCTTCCCATATTCCCCCGCCTGGGCGGCAAAGGAAAGCAAGTAGGAGCTGATGGGGTGAGGAAGGCTCCTTCTTGCAGAGCACTAGGGATTGAGGGAAGGTCTCAGAGATCCGGAGAAGCCCCTCCAAGAAGAGGCTGGAGCAGAGGAGGGTGGACCCATAGCCCCATAAAACCTTACTGCCGTCTCTCACCGTTTGCCCTCAGATGGTCTCCTACGAAAATAAATTGCACCTCCCTAATGCTTGCATAAACACTGCTTTGCAACTTCATGCTTTCGGTTTTCTTTCAATACTGCTGACCTGTTCAGCCACCCTCTTACCACCACTCTGCCCAGAGTAGAGTGCTGTAACAAAACTGAATTTTGCTATCCAAGGTATCTTTCTGGTTGCAGAATTCTGTGTTCCTGTGGCTAAAAATTCTTGACTCGTTTCCGCTTCTTTCTGTGCTTTTCCTAAAGAGTTCCCAGTTGTGTCTCACAAAATATTTTCTCGGTTTGGAGCTTATTCCAGCTGCTGTTACTCTTTCTTATTGCAGGATAATACCATCTGCCTATGATCTTCTTTTATCCCCTGGCAGTCTATTTATGGATTGTACAAACATTTCCCACTGTGCAGAGAACCCAGTAAAGAGAAAGGCAGTGTAGCAATAGAGGAGAGCAATGTTACAGACAACAGGACTAAGTAATCCTGCACCTGCTTCTTCCACGATCAATGCATTAAAATATAGAATAAAAAGATGAAGATATTTGAAAGGCAACTGCCTTCACTCTCTTCACTTTTGTAACAACAGCTACTATAAACTGCAGTAAGAAACATTTATGTCTGGGCTGGCAAGCTCTTTTCATGGTATTGCTGACATTTTCCATTAAATCCTGACACCAAAATACACAGCCTAGCCCTAAACCACTAATCAGTGCTCCTATGAAAAAAGAGCATGTTTTTCTTATTATCAAGGAAGAAGCCAACAAGGAGGACAAGAAACATGATGAACTAAAAAGTAGTTAAGGAAAAGGCAGAAAAAACAGAGGGTAAGAAAGCAGAAAGGAAGAAAGTAAAACACGACAGCCAACAGCAACTCTTCAAGGTGCAAAGGGAGAAGGGATAGAAATGGGAGTGGATAAAACTTTACCAAATACAAACCAGAAGATTTGCTCAAAGAAAAATAAGGAAAAAAAGTCTCTCTGGCCAATACTGTTTAAGTTTTATTACCCTTTGCAACAAGAAATGCTTATTTATAAAGATTGTATAGCTGAACTTCTAGTACCTCGCTGTGGTCACACAACTCCTACTCTGAATTCATGCTTGCCCTGGCTTAAGATCTCACAAACTATCATTCACCCTCTTTTTAAGGTAAAGCTTCATGGGACAAACGCTGGTACTTCTGCAGCCAGTGACTATCTATCTACTACATCCAAAGCCTCTTGGATTTTTGTTACCAGTTATTTGTCACCCTTTGTTAAATGAGGCCTCTCGTATAGTGCAAAATATATAATTGCTGAAGAGTCACACTATTACAATAATTAAGAAACTAAGACAAGGTGAAAAAAAAGATGTATTAATATTTTTTACAACTCTGGGCATTTGGTTTAAAGCATTTCCTCCCTTTGATTTTTATTTATTCTTAAGAGGTAACATGAGCCCGGATTCACAAGTAAAGAAATGCTTCTGTGAGAATCCTAAACTTTGGGGGTACCAGGATGAGGTTTAGACTGTCCCCATCTTTTTTTTTTTTTTTCTTTTTTTCCCTAGAGCCATTTGACTAATGCTGATAGAACCTGTATTGCCCTCCATAGCTTACCACTACAGGAATGCTGCTGCAATCAAGCTGCCTTTATTACGGTAAAGGCTCAGTATCTCAGCATGATCTCACTCTGGATCACCCCTCACATCATCAGCTCTTAATAGGCTTACCACTTGTGTAGATTACTAAGCAATTCCTGTAAAAATAATAGTGCTGGGAATTTTATAGTTTTATCATATTTTATGAAATTCGTGAGAAATAACTTCCTAGAGGACTGTCATTCCTGGAAGGTGTGTCAACTCACAGTGCCAGAGATGAGCTCACTCTGGAGTAATTTGTACTTTTGACAAACAAATGCAACTCTGGAAACATACATATATCAGACTGAGGCCTTCACCCATAACATATGGAAAGAAAACAACATTGTAACACCTTTTCAGTAGTGGTTATTGTTATGATTGCTTTCTTACATTCGTACAACACAAACTCACCACAGTTCACAGTTGAAGTCTCTTTTGAAATATACAGGTATTTAATTAGCTCGCTTTGGATACTACCCTATGATATACTTTCTTCCAAGCAGGCTGGAATAAAACAGAAGAATGGTTCTCAGTTTTAAGACTAAAAGGCATTTTTTCTCAAAACTGGCTGTTGAAACTGAAATAAAATTGATAGATTGGAGGAAGCCAAATATGGGGAAATGCATGTTACAGGACATAGAAACTTGAGTGTGGGAAGAGGTTACCCTTCAAGGGTGGAAGAAAATAGGAAAACACCATGGTGACACCATGCCCCAAAAAGCACCATGTATATTTATGTACAATTAGACAGACACACAAAAAAACCCCACCAAATTCAATGGAGGACTTTCTGTTCCTAATTAAAACTCATACTATTTCAACTCGGCAGGAATCACAATACTAATACTCTCATTTGTAAAAATACTCCTGCATGGATAACAATTTTCAAGAGCAGTAGCAACAGAGCCTCGGGTTATAATCAGCTTTGCTGCCGGCGTGTGGAGTGTCATGTAAGTGGAGGGGGCTGTTTTCTTTTGCATTTAGATATTTGCTTTAGGAATGAACTGTAAGGATGAGGACGATTATTCAGAAAGATTAAGTGTGTTAAAGTGCATTAAGGCTAATCTGCTGCACGGCAGAAGTTGAATGCAGAATAAGGGGTGCATAGGGTGATGGTGATGCTGTTTCAGTCTGAATATTCCTATCAGGCATATGCATGTGGGAGCACACGGGAGGGAAGAAAGGAAAGGGGACAATGGACACATCAGCACACTCATTAGAGCTCCTGGTTAGAAAGGATGTATTCCCATCAGCTCCCCTTCCATTAAATCCAGTTGACATGACAAGAATCCAAGTCTAGAGACAGTGCTCAGGATCATTGCATTTCCTCCTGCCTCTCATTTTAATATACATACGAATTATCAAGCTTTACAAGCCTGCATTGCTTAACTTTCACAACTGAGTTACCATCTATAAACAGTCAATATGCAGGAATTCCTAGAATTTCACTCACCTGTTGCTTTCTGTCTTCATTTCTGTCTTCTGCCAACTATGACCATACTGATTTTACTG